>NC_053460.1:11855216-12155216 GCF_015227805.2 Hirundo rustica
AATACAGACATGCCAACATCTTCTAGCCCTTCTCAAGGTACTTTACGAACATCTGCCAACCCCTTGTCCACATTAAGTTCCCATTTATCCCAGCAGCTGGCTGCAGCAGCTGGATTAGCACAAAGCCTTGCTAGTCAATCTGCCAGCATCAGTGGTGTGAAACAGCTACCCCCTATACAGCTACCTCAGAGCAACCCTGGCAACACTCTAATTCCATCCAATAGTGGCTCTTCTCCAAATATTAACATATTGGCAGCAGCAGTTACAACACCGTCCTCAGAAAAAGTGGCTTCAACTATTGGTGGCTCACAGCTCACCAACCCACCAGTATCAGCATCATCTTCACCAGCTTTTGCAATAAGCAGTTTATTAAGTCCTGCATCTAATCCACTTCTACCTCAGCCCACCCCTAGTAACTCTGTTTTCTCCAGTCCCTTGTCTAATATTGGAACACCTGCAGAGGATTTAAACTCCTTGACTGCCCTGGCACAGCAAAGAAAAAGCAAGCCACCAAATGTAACTGCATTTGAAGCAAAAAGTAATTCAGATGAGGCATTCTTTAAGCATAAATGCAGGTTCTGTGCTAAAGTGTTTGGGAGTGACAGTGCCTTGCAGATTCATTTGCGTTCTCACACTGGCGAGAGGCCATTTAAATGCAACATATGTGGAAACAGGTTCTCCACAAAGGGAAACTTAAAAGTCCACTTTCAGCGTCACAAAGAAAAATACCCTCATATTCAAATGAATCCGTACCCAGTGCCAGAGCATTTGGACAATATTCCTACAAGCACAGGTATTCCTTATGGGATGTCTATACCACCAGAGAAACCTGTCACGAGCTGGCTGGACAGCAAGCCAGTCCTCTCCACCCTAACAACTTCTGTTGGCCTGCCACTCCCCCCAACAATTCCAAGCTTGACCCCATTCATCAAAACTGAGGAGCCTCAGCCGATTCCCATTAGCCATCCTTCTGCTAGCCCTCCCTGCTCTGTCAAGAGTGACTCGGGAACAGCTGATCCCACATCAAAAATTTCCAATGGACATTCTGATGAGGTAGAAGCTGGTGCGTTGCCTACCTCGAACGGCAAAACGGAAGAAAACCCTCAAAACACAGGCACCATCACTAACATGAGCAGCTCCGTGAGCTCCCCGGCAGCAGATTCGGGCTCCAGCAGTGTCGCCACTTTTACAAATCCACTGATGCCTCTTATGTCGGAGCAATTTAAGGCAAAGTTTCCGTTTGGAGGACTATTGGATTCAACGCCAGCATCTGAAACATCAAAATTGCAGCAGCTTGTAGAAAACATTGACAAAAAGGCAACTGATCCTAACGAGTGCATCATTTGCCATCGAGTTCTCAGTTGTCAGAGCGCACTGAAAATGCATTATCGCACCCATACTGGAGAGAGGCCATTCAAATGTAAAATCTGTGGTCGTGCTTTCACTACTAAGGGCAACTTAAAGACTCACTACAGTGTCCATCGTGCCATGCCCCCGCTGAGAGTGCAGCATTCTTGCCCAATCTGTCAGAAAAAATTCACCAATGCCGTTGTGCTACAGCAGCATATCCGAATGCACATGGGAGGGCAGATCCCCAACACCCCGGTGACAGAAAACTATCCTGAGTCAATGGAATCAGATACGGGATCTTTTGATGATAAGAATTTTGATGATATAGACAACTTCTCAGATGAGAATATGGAAGACTGTCCTGACAGCAGCGTCCCAGATACACCTAAATCTGTGGATGCATCCCAAGACAGCTTGTCTTCTTCCCCTCTGCCCCTGGAAATGTCAAGTATTGCTGCTTTGGAAAATCAGATGAAGATGATCAATGCCGGCCTTGCTGAACAACTTCAGGCAAGCCTAAAGTCAGTAGAAAATGGGTCAGTGGAAGGGGACGTTTTAACTAACGATTCGTCATCTGTCGGTGGTGATATGGAAAGCCAAAGTGCTGGAAGCCCTGCTGTCTCAGAGTCTACCTCTTCCATGCAGGCCTTGTCCCCATCCAACAGCACTAATGATTACCACAAGTCACCAAGTATTGAAGAGAAACCATTAAGAGCTTTACCAAGTGAGTTTGCCAACGGTTTGTCTCCAACCCCTGCTAACAGTGGTGCTTTGGACTTGACGTCTAGTAACACTGATAAAATGATTAAAGAAGAGTCCCTGAGTATGCTCTTTCCTTTCAGAGATAGAGGTAAATTTAAAAACACTGCATGTGACATTTGTGGCAAAACATTTGCTTGTCAGAGTGCCTTGGACATTCATTACAGAAGTCATACCAAAGAGAGACCATTTATTTGCACAGTTTGCAATCGTGGCTTTTCCACAAAGGGTAATTTGAAGCAGCATATGTTGACACATCAAATGCGAGATCTACCATCACAGCTTTTTGAGCCCAACTCCAGTATCGGCCCCAATCAGAACTCTTCGGTGATGCCCACGAATACCCTGTCATCGCTCATAAAGACCGAGGTTAACGGCTTTGTGCATGGCTCTCCTCAGGACAGCAAAGAAGCACCCTCTGGTCTAGTTGCTTCGGGGCCACTGTCCTCTGCTACATCCCCTGTGCTGCTCCCTGCTCTCCCCAGGAGAACTCCAAAACAGCACTACTGCAACACCTGTGGGAAAACATTTTCTTCTTCCAGTGCTCTGCAGATCCATGAAAGGACGCACACTGGTGAGAAACCTTTTGCCTGCACTATATGTGGAAGAGCATTCACAACAAAAGGCAATCTGAAGGTACTTTTTCTTCTTACTGTTCTTCAGTTCCATCATTTTCTTCTTGCTGGGGATTTTTGATTTTTGACACCTATTAATGTTGCAGCAGTGGTACCTTTGGGTGTTTGTGGCGCGACAGTGTGTTTAGTTAGCTCTGGTAGACCTACATGGCCTCTTGTTGAGTGCTCGTGTTGGCAGCAGGTCTGAGGCATGTGCAGTTTTGACTTAATTGAAATTCATCTACCAGCAAAGCCTGTCTATGCAGAGTGTGAAACAGAACAGCCAGATGATGATAAGGAGTATTAATTACCAGAGAAATGCATTTTGTAACTCACACACCTCTTCAAGAAGTGAAAGGCTCTTGAATGTGATGTTTTCCATAACTATCACGTAAGACGAGTGTTTAAAAAAACTATTAACATAATTCTGGAAATAATGGGCATTACTTTAATTGATTATATAACTAACATTTCCTACTGATATGAGTTTGAAAAAGCAAATATACTTAAGTTTTAGAACACCAGTTGAGCACTTTACTGTGTACATTTTTCTGTTGACAGAGTATTTCTCTAGAGGTTGCTGCCAGTAATGTGAGATGAATAATTACTTTCAGGCCATTCTGTCTATACACGAGGCTCTCCGATGAGCAATCAGTAAAGGATACTTTCTGCCTGTCTGAAAAGGACGTTTATAGGGTAAAGGGTGTCAAATACAATACTTACCATTGCAATGAAAGTGGACATAGCAATTCTAGCCCTGAAACCAGCTATCTGCAATTGACAGAATAATGCAAAGTCATTATAAACTAAATACACGTAATAAAAAAAGAGCAAGAAGCAATGCATTGTTCATCAGCAGAACAGGTTATTCTGGGTAATGGTGATGGGCTAACCCAGAAGTAGTTTATTATTCCAGATGGGAAATGGAGCCCTGTATCCTCTACCTTTAACACCATTCATTATGTAACAAGACTGGACACGTTCATGGATTCCTGTCTTCTCTGTGATCAAAATAAGTTTGAAATTCCTGTCAACCCCTGTTTTTTGTTTGTTTGTTTTTTCCTTTCTTTCCAGGTTCACATGGGCACTCACATGTGGAACAGTACTCCTGCAAGACGAGGCAGAAGACTTTCTGTAGATGGCCCCATGACATTTCTAGGAGGCAATCCTGTAAAGTTCCCAGAAATGTTTCAGAAGGATTTGGCTGCTCGGTCAGGGAACGGAGACCCGTCCAGCTTCTGGAACCAGTATGCAGCTGCACTCTCCAATGGCTTGGCCATGAAGACCAACGAGATCTCCGTCATCCAGAATGGGGGCATCCCTCCAGCACCAGGGGGCCTGGGCAATGGTGGCAGCTCTCCCATCAGTGGCTTGACAGGAAGCCTGGAGAAGCTCCAGAATTCAGAACCCAACGCACCTCTAGCTGGTCTGGAGAAAATGGCAAGCAGTGAAAATGGGACTAACTTCCGTTTTACGCGTTTCGTGGAAGACAACAAAGAAATTGTAACAAATTAGAAAAACAAAAAAACTCCGTAAATAACATTCCTGCAAATAGTGCAACCTAGGGTTGCTTTTTTCAAGCTGCAGGCTACAACATTACAAAGACTTTGTTTTGTACCATGTTCTACTTCTAGAGTTCTAAGAGAGCTTATTTATTAGTGATATAACCTTGCTTTGCAAACAAATGCAGGCATTAACTTTGGTCTCCCGTATTTTGAACTAAATACTAATCGACTAGAGTGCTGTAAACTTGCTGTAACATTTATGGCAGTTGCAAGTCTGTTCTGCTAGGTGATCTTATTCTGGCATTAACTTATTTTCTATATCCAGTTTAACACAAACTCTGGTATTGATGGATGCCTCAGTGATACATTAGATCTCTAATAAAAATCTGTATATAAATGTACACTTTGATCCTGCTGGAAACTTTATCAGCAAACACATTGTCTAATTTTTCCAGACAGAATTAAGAAAAGGACTGAGAGAATATAGACTGAACAGTGTGGGTCCTTTACACAGCTCAGTTTTTGATTTTTATTATAAAATTAAAACTGCTTTAATTTTTGTAGGTTTAACATTTTCCGTTTTGAACTGTTATTTGTATTGTGCTTTTTACTTGAGTCGTCTTAAATGTTAATACATTTCTGTACAGTAATAAGCACGCGGATTATTAGAGAAGATACTGAAGTGTTGTTTTGGTAGTTGAAACTGAGACGTAACATTTTGCCTTGTAGGTATATTCATTATAGAAAATGTGCTGGACTTTCACAATGCTGCTAAGTATGGCATCTTGAACAACTTCCGTGGACAACTGTAGATGCTCCTGTATATACAATAAGACATCACTTTCATTAAAATGTACATACGTTCCTTACAAGACCAAGCCCTACTCCTTGACCAAGGGAACAAGTATAGTGTTTGTTTATTTTGTATTAGGCATTGGGGGGGGGATGGGGGGAACCTTGGACTGATACATGCACTTTCTCGGAAAGTTGAAAGGAAAATAGGTCCAGTTTCTTTAACATTTAATACTTACTAACAGCAGAGATACTGTAATTTTACTCGAGTAATCAAATACATTTTTGCAACAGATAAAAAATTCGCTGTCTCTGTGTTTTTAAAGTGTACCTGTATTTAGTAATCACTTTGTATTATTTAGCCTTTCCCTTGGTTAACATGAACTGTCCAGGTTGTATGTGCGTGTTTATATCTGTAAGTATGGGTATACATATATGTATTGCATATTAATTGCTAGTATATTTTTCATACCCCCTAATAGTGAGAAATTTCTCCTTAACTATTCAACTCCTCCTTCTCATAAAACTGTAGATATTTTGCCATTTTTAATTTGTTTATTAAAAAAAAAAAAATGCTGCTAGCAAAAACCTTATTGAGCCTAGGTAAGTTTCCTTTGAAGGAAATAATTTATTACGTTTAAGGCTTGATTCGGTTCAAATGCTTTATATTTGATATTAATTTTATTTTATGAGATTGTATGTTTTGTGGCATGCTTATGCTGCTATACCTGTGTTAAGATGTCCACTTGCAAGCCTCCATATACTATGTGGGGTTTATAACTTGATTGTAAAAAAAGCATACCAAACAAAACCTAGTTGCTTTGGCCTTGCACATGATATGGCTTCCCTGAAACACCTGTCATGATCATTAACCTCAATGGGAGTTTGTCAAACATAATTCAGTCCAATATTTTCATCTCCTTACATTACTATTTATGAAAAATAAATCGGATTGGCTGCCTTCAAATTATGCCTCCAAAACCACCAACAGGCATAGCTAATTTTGTGTCCATGTGACTATATATTTTTTTTATTTTTTTTTTTTTTTTACAATTCCAAAATTCAGGTATTTTGTGTTACAGGATTATTTTTCAGGATCACTGTGGGGGAGTTGCCCACCTTTTTAAACAAGAAGTGATCACTCAGCTCTTTCCATAGCCTGAGATGCAAATTGGGCATTAGAAGGGATTTACAACTGAAGAGCTGGGGTGAGAAATACTTTTCTTGAGGACTTTTCCCCTTCCTACGATTTGGAATCCTGCGTATTAACGCTGTAGTCTGGATACCTCTTGGACTTCATGTCTTTAGGACTTTTCCTGTTCTAATGTGTTGATTCACCTGGTACATGATATGAATTTTTGTTAACATGTAAGTTGTACTCTAGAGCCAGCTGGCTTGTCAATGTGAATATTTAAGAACTTTAAGTCACCTTTTGGTCTCAGAAAAAAGGTAAATTAAAAGGATTTTGATGATTTTATCAATGAAATACTAACTAATTCTCCTTTTAAACTGAGTCGAGATTTGCGCAACAGAAAAATTGCCAGGGAAGGGTTAGCAGCCCCCAGCGCTCCGGGAGGGTTTCCTCTCCGCGGCTTGAGTTTCATTAGTGCCTTTAACTCCAGCCTTCGGAGCCTCTTCCCACGGGGAAGTGCAGTCTTTAGGTTCCGAGGGCAGCCGCGCCCGGGGCAGGCGGGCCCCGCACTCGCGAACCTTCCCGGGCACCCGGACGCTGCTGCCGCTGGGTAACGTACGCGCTTGGCATCATTCGGGGCTTAAAAAACCCAAACGACAACAACAGAAAAAGGAGCGATTTGCATTCTCGTACCTTGGGGCCCTCCCCCCGGCCCGCTCCGTGAGCGGACCCTGCGCGCAGAGCGCAGCCCGGGCTCGGCTGAGGGGCGGCCGGCGCCGAGGAGGGGCCGCTGCCCGAGGGGATGCGCTCCCCCAGCCCAGCCGAGCCGCACCCCGCCGGGGCCGACAGACCCTTTTGTCCCCCAGCCCTTCCGAAACCTATCCCCGCCGTGCCGGCGGCTGCGGCGGGCGAGGCTCCCCGGGACACCCTTCCGGCCCCCGGGCCCGGTAGGGCGGGGGTTCGCCGGGGCGCTGCCCCGCCGTGCTGCCGCCTCGCTCCGCGCTGCCCTCCCTGCCCTCGGCGGAGGTGGGTGCTGGAGGGAGGAGCGGCCCGAGCCCCGCGCATCCTTCCCCTGTGCCGGGCTGAGGGAGAGTGCCCGGGCTGTGCCGGGCTGAGGGAGAGTGCCCGGGCTGTGCCGGGCTGAGGGAGAGTGCCCGGGCTGTGCCGGGCTGAGGGAGAGTGCCCGGGCTGTGCCGGGCTGAGGGAGAGTGCCCGGGCTGTGCCGGGCTGAGGGATGCATGCTCGCGCTGAGGGATGGATGCCCGGGCTGAGCCAAGGGTGCCCGGGCTGTGCCGCCCGCTGCGCCGAGGGTGCCGGGCCGTTCTCTCCGCGCTGCCAAGAGCCTTCCGTTCCCTTTCTCCTGCCGGCCCGCTGCAGAGGCCGGGAGCGTCGTCCCTGTGCCCGCAGGGTGCGGGGCCAGAGGCAGCTCGGGGCTCCGCGCCCCGTCAGGCGGAGCGCCCGCTGGCCTCCTGCGAGGGGAAGCGGGGAGGGGAGGGGGCGGGGGAATAATTTGCTCTGGAAACGCGGAATTTTAAATTTCCCGTTACTCGACACCAGACCGTGGGGACCGGGGGAAGTTACCTCTCCCCAGAGCTGTCCTGGCAAGCGCACAAAGGTGCCCGCGTCGCCTCGCAGCTGGGAGCCGCGCTACCTCGCTGCAATTACCCAGAGCAGCGTTTCCTATTCACAGACACTGAATTAATCCTTATTCAAGAGTAGATTTTTTTTTTTTCTTTACGGTTTTGTTTTCGCGGCCTCATTTTTCTCATTAGCAACAAAGTTTTCTTTGCCTCCCCTACCCTTTTTTTTTTTTTTTTTTTTTTTTGCCTCCTCTCGTCTCGCCCATCACAATTTTATCATCCATTAAAATAAAGCGCAGTCGGATAGGTCGGTATTCTCTTTCTCTTAAGCGCCGGCGATCGTTCAACGCAGTCATTTAATCATCCCGGGTAATTTTCTTCACCCAGAAACAGACGTGATTTATTTAAAAATGGGGCTAATGGCGTGCGAAACTTCTCCTCTCGGAAAGAGCCCGCGGCGGAGCGGCAGGAGCGCGCTGGCCGGGACCCGGCGGGGCTGCTCCTCTGCTCCTGCGGCCGGGCAGCGCTGCCAGCCCCCGCCCGGGGGTTCGGGGCTCCGCCGAGGCGAGGCAGCGGGGCCCGGCCCGGAGCAGCCCCGCGGGGGCTCGCCTCGCCTCCACGGGACACGGCGGGGGGATGCAGCGGGGCAGACGGAGGGAAGGGCTCGGCAGAAGGACCCGCGATACCGGCGGAGCGGGGAGAGAACCGGGGCAGCACGTGGGGAGGGCAGGAACGGGGTTTTTGTGTTGGGCAGGCGGGAGTGAGAAGGGAGAGAGGAAGGAAGCAGCGAATTGCCCGGTTTGTTTCGCGTGCTGACGACCACCAAATCCTAAAACCTTTTCTCAGGGAAAAGTCTGTCGAATGTCAGTGTTTCTTCCTAAGCCGGTCTTTGGTTTGAGACTTAGGGACAGATTTCAAGCCCTCCCAGTTGCAGCAGGCAAGAAATGCCTCAGTTTGTTCCTGCTTTGTGAAGAACATCGGCTGACCGTCAGAATGCAAGGGTTGCTGCTTGTTTTTGACCATTTCTTTGGGGCATGCTTCCTGCTTTTGAAAGTCCTGAAGTCACGATTTACCTGGCTGTGTCTTTGCAGGAGGCCAGTTTTACTTGGCAGCAGAAGGTGTGACTTTGTAGCATGCCAGTTCTTTTTTGCTGTCTCTTTGCCAGTGTTCCATAGCAGGTTTTTTTTCCCTGTCAGTGTTCAGTAGTTCTCCAGGCTTGTTCCTCTTTGGTTGGACTTTGTTTGTTTGTTTGTTTGTTTTTCTCCATCAAAATAACTTAAAATTTGGTTTCCTTCTCTCTTGCATACAAGTTCACAGATGTTAAAATAATGTTTTGCAAATAAATAGGTGTAGTTACTTATACAGGCTTGAAGCAATACATCTGTTAACTGCCAAGCTGAAATATAATGACTTAAAGATTTCACCTACAACACAGGCTGTTATATAAATATGTATCTCTAGACAAAACATTGAGAAGTAAAGCTTGGAAATACGAATCTTAATAGGAAAGAAGAGGAATAATTGGAAAGTATGGAACTTCAGCTGAGAACAGAGTTACTGAGAGCCATGTTTATGGTTATTTGATTTGATATTTCTGGGTTTTACATCCAGGTTGCAGTTAATATTGGAATAGTTACCCTGAGCAAGTCCCTGTATCACTTTGACAGTGGTCTAGGAGATGCCTGGAAGATGGTGAGTGCATGGGGATTCCTTCCCATGTTCCAGGGACATGGGATACTGGGATGCCCTGAACCCCATCTGGTAACTGAAATATTTTACAGGTAGTGAGATGTAGGAAAGATAGCTATTAAAATGACATTTCTGGTTTAAACCATATTATTGTTTTGTCCTACCACAAGTTTCTTCAGTTTCCATTTTATCTTCTGCTTTAATTTAGATGTGTATTTTTGAATCCACAAGCTAAATTTCTTAAGAGGCAAAATTTCTCAATGATATGGGAAGGGGAGCAGTAGAGAGAAAAAGAAAGGAGAGCAGGAAAGAGGAATTTTCTTTGGTGCTGAAGTCTGTCTAGCACTGTGGGAGCTGCTGAGGAACATGCCCGTGAGGGTTGCAGTCATTCTGTGCCATGCTCTGTGTGGTGAGCAAGGCCAACATCTTGTAAGACTCAGAGCACACAGTACAGCTGTGAGAACACCCACTGGAGAGCTGCAAAGTAACTGAGTGATGCCATCTTTCTTTTTTATAGCAGTTAATTAGTTAACCCGAGCTGCAAGCTCTTCTGAATTTTTGGAAGTTACTGTCACTTCCAGAAGGAACTATAAAATCAGGTAGATGGGCACCAAAAACCTGTCCATGCCCATGTTATACCTGGTCACCTCTGCTACTAAGATTCTCTCTGGAAAGATCAGCCCTGAAACTTCTGGTGTCCTTTCATTTCAAAAGTAAGAAGTCTCTCCATGTTAGCGGATATTCACATCATCTGTGCAGACAGCTCTCTTGACCAGCAGAGTGCTGAAGTGCAAAGGTCTATTTTCATTATTTAAAGGTCTTAAAAATGCAGCATCACAGTGTCAGGTGGGTGCAGCAGAAGCCCTGAAGCACCTGGCATCAGGTGGTGCAACATGAGAACTATTTAGAATTGAATATGGAAAGCAAAAAATTGAGTGGTCTGGCACACTATAATGGATTTAACCCTGCTCATCACTACTTTCTTTCTTTTTCCTCATCATTCTTATTAAAAATTATTCCAAAGTGTGAGAGTGAGACTAATTGGATGAATAATATTAAGAAAATTTTCAAAGCACTGGCTGTTTGGAAAATCATCTTTTTCTAGCAGTGAATAATTGTGAATTGCTTTACTTTCATCAGGATTTTAAAGTGTCAGTTTAGTGTTCATAGTGAAGCTAACATTTGGTTTGTATGTACAATAACTAAGTGGATAATTGTGTTCAGTACTAAATGTGCATTCATATGAACCATGTCTTTCTGGTGGTTAGACGATCTACAGAAAGCAAATTATGCAGAGAGCAGATTTCAGAGGTTTCTGTATCTATTTACTTGTCTAGGCTGAGCACTGAGTCCTCACCTTGGGCAGAGCTGCTGCTGAGCTCGGGGCTGTGTGGTGTGTGGTGATTCCATCAGCAGTGCGCTGAGCAGTGGGGAGCCCTGAACCCCAGCACAGAGCCCTGGTGCTGATACACATAAACCAACTCAACCCCTGCTTGTCAGCTGAGCTTAGTTTGGCTTCTAGCACTGAAGAGTGCTTGAGTGCTGCACAGACATTTTTGTAGTGCTGGATGTGACTGTTTAAGGTGTTTCTTTCCCTTTCAGTCCAGATGTTTATTCCTGTCCACTGAGATTTCTCCCACTTCCATATTTGAATGGGTGGAATAGATCTCATAAGCACTGTTCATTCATATCACCACAAATACTGAGTCAATTCTTATTTGGTTCCTTATTTAAGATAGGAGAGAGTCCAAAAATGCACTGGGCAGGTTTGCAAAGCTTAAGGAGATCATTTTACAAAAGGAGATTGAGCTTATGTATCAGTGAGTCAGGCAGAAAAGAATTCATAAAGCTACGGCTTGTTTGAGCCAGAATTTCATGAGGTGTTACCTTCCAAACCAAGCCTCCTAATGGGACAACTGCCTACAAAATAGGCTTAGCTTAAAATGCCACTGAAGTACGTCTAAATTTGCACTGAAGTGGCGGGAGAACACTCCATAATTTGTCCTGTTGTGACAGAGCACAGCAGTAGCAGTTTAAAACACTGTGGCTCTTATTTCAGCAGTCTCCTTGCTGACATCAGACGGACACCTAGAGACACTTTTCTTGCATGACCTATACAAAAAGTAGATTGGGCCCCTGTGTTCTCTCCTGGATCTTAAGAAGTTATTAAACCAATTCCTTCTTTTGAAAGCTGTATGCATTCATGCTGGCATCCTCAATAAAGCTGGGACACAAACAAAAGTGCAAACAAACTGGTCACAGTAGCATTCAATGCACTTAAACTTGGAGGAAATGAAAATCAATATTTGTCAAATGGAGGGAAAAGGTAAAATGGATTGAGGAAAGATGTCTGGCTTTCTTAAAAGCCATTAGTGAAAATGAAAAGTTAACAGCAATACTGGAATTTAATTCCCGCATCGGTACTGTTTGAACCTGTGGTTTTGTTGCTTTGCCTCTCTAAGGATGCACTAGCTTAATGCACACGTATTCATTTATTGTTAGCACTGTTGAATGGAATTTATTACATTTTAATTATGAGTGATTTGGAACCTTGGAGTTCATCTGGGTGTTTTGCCTGTGGTTAAAATGTGAGGGGATAATTTAGGCAATGGAAGTTTCATTTCTGGTTCTGGGCACCCGTGACCTCAGCCAGTTGCTCCAATCTCCTGATGTGTCCTGTAAAATGACACTAACAAAAGTTCCTTACCTTTAATTTTTGCTTATTTTGGTTATTTAGATAGGAAACTTCTCACTGGTCTTTTACAATGTGTGTGTAACATACATGGGTACTCTCTGGGAACATAAATGATTCTAAAATAGCCAACACACAGCTATTTTGCATTTCAGCATCTACTGGAACATCTGGAAGTACTCTGCTGGTACCTCAGTATGTTATTTGCCACTTATTACATGAAGTTCAAAAGTTAATCCTGTATTATACACACTTACATTTTCACTATGTTTGTATGATCAAATAATCAGAATTGATAAATAAAATGTGCTGATGGAGCCAGGATGTTCTCAGATACCTGTAGCTAACACGGGGTGTGACTGTGAGGGATTTATGCAGTATACTCTTGGCTCCTTGTAGAGGGTCAGATCCAAGCTGCTGCATTTCCAAATGACATTTTGGGGAGATTTGACCTTAAGCAAATGAGATTATTATAGAGCTGGTTACTGTAGCAGGCTCTGAAGTAGCAGGGAGTCCTGTGATGATGTGATACGTCTCTCTCCAGGATTAGTAGTTGTCTCTCGTCTTCCACCCCCTCGTTTCTTTCTTTCTCTCTCAGAGGTTAAGGCTCTGTGTAATGTTGACAGTTACTAGAAAAGGTTCCAACAGCATTAGAGCTGGTGAAAGACAAGACTATTTATAGAAAACAATAAAGTAAAAATAAGTGTAAGATTAAATATCAGTAGCTACCAGCTGTAGCACCTTTTCTCCTCCTCCTGTTGAGTAGTAAAATCAAAGCATAATTTGGAAAGGCTCCCTGCTGGAATTGGAGAAGCTGGTTCATTCTGCATGCCAAAGGGAAGTTGAGATGTTCATTTACAGGATGGCATTTCCTCAGCTTCTGCAGGACCATTCCCCAGCTGGGATTGGAAGCTCACATGCTGTAGGAAGTGAGATCTTTCTGCTGGGGTATAAAACTAAGCTTTTGTTTCCTCATGGTGAGTGGACATCTAGAGTGTTCCCAGTGCCACCATAACTGTCTAAAATGATGGGATGGACATGCATCATGTTCTCCAGTACAGGAGACTTTGAAATGACTGAGGGGCATTAAAATGGCTCAGACTGCCCTGTAATGTTCATATATAAGAAGTGATGTGCAGAAAAGGTTTTGGCTACAGCCCTGGCAACTATGGAAGTGCTTTGGATGAGTTTGCCCTAAGTCAGGGACCTTGTTTCCCTTCAGCAAATCAGATGTTCAGAAGTCTCAGGTTGTGCTCTGTATTTCTCTCGTCCCAAAGCCCAGGTTGGACTGAGTATTATGCATTTTCTCTTTCAGTGGAAATAGTTAAAGCAGTCTGCCTAAGTCTTAAAAACTGCTTTTCGTTTCCTCTACCCTCCATCAATTGATTTGATACATAGTTTTCTTCTTTATTTCATCTTGAAAGACTTGTGTGGATATAGCACTGTCCTTTTAAATGAACTAATTTCAGGATGGGAAGGTTTTGCTGTCTTCTGATTACATTACAAACAGAGTTTGGCAGATTTGGGGGTTTATTTCTTAGGAGGGTGAGAGTACAGCAGCTATTAGTAGCTGCTGAGCCTTTGGCTAATCTCATTTAGTTACTATTCAGTGTCTTCTTTCTGTTCTTTATTGTTTCTAGGTATTTGTAGTTGATTTTTTTTGAGAGAAACGTCAATGCCATTATTGTTGGTCACTGTCAAAATACTTTTAAGTACCAGATTTCCCTGACTTCACTTGCAGACCAATAACCCCAGTAAAAAAAAAAAAAAAAAAAAAAAAAAAAAAAAAAAAAAAAAAAAAGTTCTAAGTAATATTTTACAGGATTTTGTTTCAGCAGAGAAAGTGTTGTTTCCAGAAGAGTTTATGTAATTACTGAAGATTTGGACAAGTTACTGCAAAATACTTGAAATAGAGAGTTAAACTATTTAATAGTGGTCAAATGCTGCAAACCAAATTTAGTCTTTATAAAATCAGAAAAGTTACCTCCTTCTGGTTCAGCAGTAAACCTACAGTGACTCATCAGGGTGATGTGGCTTTTTCCCTTGCTATTGTGGAGCACAATATTGATCAGACAGTGAAATAATACAACAGCTGAAGCTCAGGTAGCAAATATGCATTGGATTGATCTCCTTTTACTAAGCCTCCTGTATCCCAGCATTATTTATGGCAGAAGGATCAAGTCTGGAAAATAACTGATAAATACCACCTTGTGGCACCTGTTTAAGTGATGGGATAGAAAACACTCCCTAGTTTGTTAACTTTAAGTATTGGGAGCAGAAGCGTTGTGCACATGATAATATTATGATTCATACAAACCACTTTTCAACCAACTCGATATATTTCATTACCTCCTTTTCAGCAGAAGTATTGATTTTTGTTTTGTGGTTTTATAACACAATTTCAAGGCTGTTGTAGTTTAATGAGCCATGTTTTTATGATGTTTAAAAAGATTTGAAGCATTTGTTGAAATAAATATTATGGATTGCCCAGCTCTTGTCACCTCTTCTTTCTCACTGCGCTTGGTATCAGCCCAGAATAAGAATGAATAGGGCAGGCAGCTCTGTGGCTTTTTGTGCTTTTTGTGTTTGAGATCAAAGTGCTGCTGGAGAACAATAGCGGGCCACACTTCTGTGTCCATGACCACACACAGCAGCACCTGCAGAGCAGTAAAATGTCATTGTTGCTTCTGCAGTTTGAGCACAGAGGAAGCACCACTGAGGTGGCAGATGATTCTAATAATACTTGATGTGAATTGATGGGGAAGGAGGACCATAACACAGAGGGCTTTTTATTATAAGCCTTGACTTCCCAAGCTGTGAACAACAGAATACTGCACCTGTGGACTTTCTTCCAATCAACCATTATGGAAAGTGACAGATTTTATTAACTTAAGGAGGAACTTTTCAACATGGGAAAGTTGGAGACATGAAGAGAAAAAGCAAGTGATATATTACAGATTTCTCACTGCTCATACTTTTCTGGTGTGTGTTGTGTTTTAATGTATTCTATTAAATAGAATGTATTCTATTAAATAGAATGATAGTGGCATTATTGGAAAAATTTCATCTTTTCCTGTCCTTTTAAGATAAAACAACATCGATGGGATTTTTCTTTTTCTCTTTTACCCATTGCTTCATATCTTACACTAGATGAATAATGGAATTGACAAGAGAATAAATCTTTTGGTTGAAGAGATATGTATGATAATTTTAAGAGTTATATAGGATAGTTGAGGCTGGGTAGAAAAGAAAATTGGGTGGAAGAAACCCTCAACTGGTTCAAATAGAAGTAGTTGATACTAGTCAGTGTCTGTGCAGTCAGTCCTCCATTGTGCACCCACCTTTGGGAAGGTTCTGGGCGGGCAGGAGCTGGACATGAGGGCTGCAGGGCTGGGCTGATGTCAAAGTTGTGTGCAGGTAAATGGAGCTGACATTTTTTCAATGCAGAATTTACATTCAACTCCAAACAGGTCAGGTTATCAGTTTTATTTACAACAGCAATGCACCACTGCTTGAAGACTTCTAATATTTCTGTTCTGGGATTATGACAATATATCAGTCTGGGTTTTAGAAATAAATAGAAGAGGATCAGTATTTGTTTCTTCAGGTGGCTGTCATGTGCCCTGTGTTGTAAAACAGAGATTCTGCAGAAGCTGGAATTCTTCTTTCACTTTTTTTCCTCAGAATATGCGGCCACATTCTGACTTTATTATAGCTGCAGTGATTTTGCTAGCCATAGACACAAGCCTCTGGTACCCAAATGAATCCAGCCACACCCAAGTTTCTGTGTAGGTACAATTAATATCTTGATGACATAATTCAGGTTACCTTAAAAGCAGAACACACATAGAAAAGGAAGTCATTATGAGCATTTTATTATCCTCATATGCATATAGTTTTTACAGTCAGTTTTGAAGGAATCTGGAATTGTAATTCATGTAAAATTAATGGCTAAGGGTTGACAAATCAAGCATGAAGTCTACGGGATCATGATTATTAGCTAAAAGCATAGTGGTTTCTGGTGATTCTTTTTGTTCTAAAAATAAGCCCTGGAAGGACTGAAAATCATTTTGCAGGAAACCCTTAAGTAAAGTGGTCATGCAGAGTACTTGGTAGAATATTGCACTTTTCATTTGTACAAAAAGATGGTAAGCTTGGCCTTAGATTTAATCAGGGGGTGGCAGACAGGTAGTGCTGTTGTGTATCTTGGATGGAAACTTCTTATCAGAGAGACAGAGAGTGTTTCTTTCAATAGCCTGTGTGCCAAGCAAGAGAAGCATTTGCCAGATATTCTTATTATCCTTATTATAACTTTAACTTACTTTAACTTATTGTTGGAGTTAATGCACACAAGAAAGCTGCTGATTTATTTAGTCAACTTTAAAACCTTTGTTTTGGTTTCTTCTTTTTTCCTCCTCCACCTTTTTTTTTTTTTTTTTTTTTTTTTGGCAATGCATTTAGCAATCCAGAACACCCAGAAATGTGTCTGTGATTAAACTTGTAAGCAAGTAAATGCCTTAACAATTCAGGATTCATGGATCTCTGGCCATATTCTTTTTAGCTAACTTTTCAGATAAGATTTTGATATCATTTGTTTCGCTTTCCCTTCCCAAAACCTAATACCTGGTAACCTAAGCAAATACAATCTGTTTCAGAAGAGAGATTCAAGCAAGTGCAGCCACTGATGTGTTTTAATGTCACTGCAGAGATTATGTTACCTTCCTAGAAACAAAATCTTTTTTTCTCCCCTTCAAATGGAAGTCCCCTGATACCCTTGTCAGAGACCATTTGTTATGGGGAGTTTTGTGAAGCAATCAAAATTAATTCACAGTGATCTTTTCACCCAGAACCTCCAGCTTCAAATAATGGGCTTTCTCAACAGGTGCTCATTGTGGCAGTTTGACTCCAGCTTGCCAGACTAAAGAGTTTATTCTTTAGCCATATTTAAGAATAAAATCCTGAGCTTGTAATTTGCTAATCTTAAACAGCTGCCCAGGAGGGCACACCTGCTTAAAAGAAGTATTTCTTGTGTCTTTGAGATCTAAAACCTAAGGATGTTTTCATGTTTGCCTATTTTCTTACTTAATAAAAATCTCATGTACAAGTCACTAGAAAACCTGTCCAACAGCAATGCCACATAATATCACAGTCTTATTAGGAATCTAATTGTGCTGATTGTTCTTGCAGAGGGGAAAAATTCCCCCTGAAGACAAAACAAGTTATTTTGATACTTTTTTTTCTTTCCCCTGAGCTAGGCTTTGTAATAGGTTTCATTGTGAAATAAAATAAAACGACTGTTTTAGAGGTCGCACTAATAAGCTGTACTCATTGTGAGTGTTGGGAGCTTTGACAAATGTTTGCTAATCTCTTGCAAGTACTGCTTGAATATGTTTCCTGCAAAAGCAAAAGTCTAGTTTTTAAAAATATTTATTGAGTGCCCTGGGTGGGAAGGGGGAAAAAAAAAAAAAGTGGATAATTTGGCTCAGTAAAAGTAAAACAGAATGTACCATTAGAAATACCTGAGCTGCTGCTGATACCAGTATATGCATGTTCATTTCCTTAACTGTACATAGGCAGGTAAGCAATGAAGTATTTTGCCAGTACAAAGGAATCCCTGTGTAAAGCCATCATGGTAAAAGCACATTTACACTATTATGACTGTACTAGGAGATACTGATGACAAATCTACTGTGTTAAAAAGCAGATTAACCTATAACCGTGCCCAAAATACTGCACTAGTTGAACATGTGCAGAAGAATATTTCCAGCTGGCTTTACCGTAACTCAGAATGAGAACTTCTGGGAACATCAGTGTAGGATTCAGAACACACTATAAAGGATCGATAAGGTGTGTAAAGGAGGAAAAAAGGGAATTAAAGACCCAGTTAAGAATATCCAGGAAGTATTTGCCTTTGTGTAGCTATTATTAGTAATTGATTGTGTTGCTTATTGTGAAAAATGAGGTTTATTTTTTTGGTAAAATTTAAAAAAGTTTAATAAGAGGATAATAGGAGATAGAAATAAATGGTTAAAACAGTTGGGTGCTTGGTATTTAGTTAAGAGTATATTTATTATTTTTGAGAAAATTTTGATATATTTTTAAATTACATTAGCTTGTATATTTGTAGGCTGTTATGCATATTCATACTTTTAAAAGAATTGTTTAGTATGACTTTTTTGGGGTCTGCTTTTTTAGACCATCTGTATTTTTTTAGTTGTAATTTTTATTATTATTTTTAGTTTAGGCTGTGGTCTCTACTTTTTTAGATGGTAGATGCTGATAGTATATTAATAGTAGGGGTTTTATTATATGTTTACTAGATGTTATTTTGACTAAACAAACACACTTTACTTATAATTATATTAGTTACTGTTATTACTATATTTAAGTTTTTGTTAATAGCAGAAATAAAGTTATTTTAATATTATATATATAGTATTTATTTTAATATTTGCAAAACGTCAGTGTTACTATATTCATTTATAACACTGATAATGCTGCAGTGGGTTGAGAGTGGAGCCTTTGGCAGTGCCCCCGTTTCAGAAAGGGAGAAATCACTGAGCCCCTTTATTGAGCAGGGTCCCTGAAACAGCAGGAGCTTCCCCAAGCCACCTCCAGGTGCTGCCCAAAACAGAGACACACGAGAGGGCTCCTGGCTGGGCAGGCAGAGAGGCTCTGCAGAGAACTACTTTAGCACCGCTGTTTGATGGAATGATGCAGGAAAAACAGCTTGTGAGGAGAAAGGAAAAAAAGTAAAAAAAGAAAAAAATCAGTCAGAGCCACATGAACGCTAGTAGGCTTTACTTGAGAAAAGTGTCAAAGCTTTTTAAGTTGAATGGTGAGAAAAGAAAGCTTAGAATAAAGAGAAAAGAAACCATCTCCAGCTGTCTAATTCCTCTTATGTTCAGGGAAACAGCGTTTTGTTTGTGCCAGAGAAGGAGCTGACTTTGTCATCAATTCCTCCTAATGGAAAGAGAGTTCCCTACACATTGGCTTGCTGCTCAAGACAAAAGGGGGTGATATTGCTTTTTATTTCAATAGCACCATTTATTTAGGACTCTCAAAATATTCTATAAATGTAAGTATTGGACAGCACCAGTTCCCTTAAAGTAGATAGATATCATTTTAGCTCCTCAGCAAAGTAAGGGATTTTGCTAGTAAGGATTAGTTAAGCAGTTTGCCTAAATTCAGCAGTGACTTGGCCACAGAAGTAAGAAGGGAATCCAGGCCCTGATTCCCCTCCTATTTGTACTGGTTTAAACCAGATGTAAGCAAGAGAAGACTCGTGTCTCAGTGTCTGCAACACCTGATTCCTTGATACAATTATGAGAGTAATCAGGCTCCCTCCTGGAGCTCAGTGGAATACAGAAGTGCTGACAGTGGATTCCTTGCTCTTGCTGTGCTGTTTTGCAGTGTAGCTCACTAATACATAAGTGCTTGTGTGAAACCTGGAACACAGAAGTGTTTGTAACATATCACCAAGGAGCTGTACTCATCTGGACTGTTGAGAGCCTTGACAGCATCTCATGCAGGATTGCTCATCCCATGCAGGCTCTGTTGCACTGCTTAAATATGTTTCATAGGACCAGTTCTTGCACTGTCAAAAGCCAGTGCCTTCAGTGAAGTAGGTAAGTCATTAGCCATGAGTGTTTCCTAGTATCTTATTCCTTATTTCAGCTTTTTTTAATGAGTTGTTGCAAGGTTGTTTATTGTAGAAAGGGATTTTTTGGGCCACCAAACTAAACACCAAAGCATTTATACTATTGTCTGTGTGAGGAAAATGTTACTAACCTGTGAAGCACACGAAACAATCCTATTGAATTACATAAAGTATTTGTACAAACAGAGAATCACCCATTTACACCTGTGTTTTCAACCATAGTGAGTAGGATTTTCATACTCCTAACCTGAAAGCATATCCAGTAGATTTTGGAACCGTGTAAGCAGGTGAATAAATTGGAATAGTGCCTAAATGTTTATAGATAACTTACAGCAACAGAGGAAACTACACTTTGGCATCACATTTGTGCAGGATAATGGTAATTTGAAACCAAGTAACCTTTGTATAATCTCTTATCTTCCCATTTAAAAAAATCATATTGCTGAAGGCTTAGAAATCAGCTAAAATGTAAACAAACAATGCAATGATTTCTTCCTGAAGCTGCTAGCACTATGACTTACCAGCTGTTAGATGTATGTATTTGCTCCAATGGAATATTTAACTTCAATGCAGCTGACTAGTTTATGGTTGTTGATGGTGTAACTGATTACTTTGTTGCAATTTGATATGTGAATAACCTAATGTTCTTATCTACTACTCTTACCCATTCTGAGGCTTGGGGAATTAAGTTATCTGCTGTCAAGTATTGCTGATGTAGAAGTGAAGGATATAACTTTCTATTGAATTACTTGTGCTTCTTTTTCTCTCTTGTTTTGCAAAGATTATTTCAAAGCTGTCACCAGGCTTTGAAACAAAACATATTTCCTGGTGTCACCTTTTGGGCAGCTCTGGCACCCTCTCCTTTGCCATGGCCTTGTGGCTGGGCAGAGCCCAGTGTGGCTGGGGCAGTGGGGTTACCTCTGGCACTGTGCAGGGTACCCAAACACTGCCCTGCACTGTGCCAGCCCTCGGGGTGTGGCTGTGAGGATCCTCTCCTCTGCACGTCTCTCCTCACAGCCCTACCCAGAGGAACCCTCTCAGTCCCTGTTGGCGACACAACTCCTCCCTGGAGAGCACTTCTTAGTACTTGCCTTCACACCCAGTCTTCTCTGTGAGCCCATGCATGTAAACAAAAGAATAACTACCTTCAAAAATATGATTTATGTCATGAAGACTTTCCAGCATGTGAGTTATGGTGCATTAAATTCAAAACAATTGTGTTGACACAATCCCGTTTCATTACTTGCATAAGTGTGGGGTTATTCTGTCAGGTTCCTTGGCTCTCACGAGCTGTGTTGGCTGTTTCTAAGCCTCCACTGGGTACGAGGTCATTTTGTTAAGATAGCATTCCCATTAGGGTCACTGGAACGCTTCCTGTGGTGGCAGCTGGGATGCATGTCTGAGATCCTGGCAGCTAAGAGCCTGATAGGTAGGAGTTCTTTATATAGAGCTTGTTCATTTCTTGGGTTCTTATATTTCTGGTTTGCATTCTTTAGCAACAATTGTGATGATTTAAGAACCAGAATGATATGCTGCCCTTTCTTTTAATAATTATTTAAATTATTTATTATACATCTGTCGGAATATTCCAGGACCAAGACGGTGAAATACAAATGCAATTAGAAAACACCTGAGGTTTTTGTTTGGAAATGCACCTCTCAATTTTTGAAATAACTTTTTCTAATATATTAAATTAAGTGAATTAATTAGTCTAGTACCCTGCCTAATATATGAGTTAAGAATAATGGTGTAATGATGCATACTTTGATGAGAATATCTCACCTAAGTGCTTGAGATCTTAATAGTGATTATCAGATGGATAAACTGAGACACATTTAAATTCTCGGCCTCAGTTTTCCGTATGTTTAAATAATATCCATCACTTCCTGCCAAAGGAACTATAGTGACTTGTGAAAAGGACCAAGTGCACAGTAAGATGTAAATTCAGACATCTTCACTGAAGTCAGACATAACTGAGAACCTGAGCCAAAATATGTATCTGTAGAGGATGCTTCGTGTGCCTCGAGTGGAGCAGGTGTTTGCACCTGATCTGCAGAGGGCCCTTCGAGGCCGTGTCTTTCAATCTTTTGAAGTGAAGGGTAGAAGCGATGATAAACATGTGAAAGACAATTACATGAATGTTTTGGAAATTAGGCTGAAGTCAAGAAAAACAGAGGTTTTAGGGTGCTGTCTTACAAACCAGTTTGTTTTACTTTTCAGTCTTCTGTAAAATACAGCAATGCAGCAAGTAATATGTTTGTAAAATATCTTGTGGAAGTCTGGTAGCAAAACAAGGCCCTTTGCAATGGTGGAGAGGGAAGGGAAAGAACAGTGTCTCTTGTGTGACTACATTACAATAGGACAGTCAATGACATTGTAATTCCAAGGAATCTTTTCTCCAAATGATGCAAAAAAGTGATTGTCTAGAAATAAATCAACAACTTGTCTGTTTCTTAACAGAGCAGCTATGTTGCCTCCTTTCCTTTTAGTTAGGGCTGCTTAATCTCGCCTTTCAGTGTGTGTGGGATGTGTGAGCCTGGTTGGGATTCATGGAGAAGAGCTGGGCTTTTGCAAAGGCAGATGGAGTGGTGCTGAACACTGCTCTCTGAGGGACGTAGCAGGACTAAAATGCAAAGAGCAAGTTAATTACATGGTATGTAATTTTAAAATATAAATTTCATGCTCCAATCAGTGCAGTGATCATGATCATGCCACAGAAGCCACTTTTATTGTCTCATTGTAGAGACTGATTCATTAGCTCAGGTTGTTGGAGGTCATTTATTGCAAGTCTGCTATAAAATGGCAGCTGTAGTTTCTGGGGGTTTTGTTTTGTTGTCTCTTATCTGTTTTTACATCCCAATATCTTTAAGTTTGTATTTTAGCTGTTTTCCCCCTTGGCTGAGGTAGAGTTGCCTTCCTGTGTGTCCAGTTTTCTGAAATACTTGTAGCTACTTCTCCTGCAAAGGGAGAGAGATGCAGAAGGAGCAGGAGCTGTCTGTAATAACTCCCTGAACCACTGGATGGTGTTTGAGGCAGCCTGAGCTCCTGGGTGAAGTCTCTGTGCCCCAAGTCAATGAAAAGCTTGTGCAACTGAGCTGAATCAGGCCATTTTAGTCACCCAACATGAAATTTTCTGTTCTTCATGTTTATTTAAAACTGTTGAATTTACAAATGTTTAAGAAGAATAAATATGCTCAAATGTGATTGTTCCGGGGTGATAAATTGAAGATTCCCTTATTGATGTTAATTCAACTTTACCATTACTGCCTAAAGCAACCTTTAATTCCATTCTTGTTTTTTAATTAAAATGGGTGGGTTTCTCTGGACTGGATTTGCCTTGTTTTCTCCCACTGAGCAATACTTCACACTGTTGGTGGCCGCTGAAACTTAAGTAGGGCCAGATTTACTGAGTTGTTGCACAGCACCACAGGGCCAGATTTTGTTTCTCCTTCCTGGACGTGATAGCACTCTATGCTTATTTTAAGTTTATGGCATTGTAGGACTGGAAAAATAAATTTCCAATTCTTCTTATTCAGAAGTTAAAAACCTTCAGATGACCATCAGGATCTATGTTTTGTACCAGACCCATTCTATACATGAAACACACAATGTATCAGTTTTCTAAATTAGTTTTTTTAGGACTGAGTTGTGTACTCATCCAAAATTCACCTTTTAGAATTAATTTGAACTGAACAAAATACATGCCCCGGATGTCAGCAATGTCTGTGCACCAATGTGTTGCCAAAGCTTCATAGAACAAGTCTGGTGCTATGTTCTATGCCTCTGTTCTAACTGCTAATTGAAAACTTTGAATGTTAAAGTTTAAAATGCCTGACCAAAAAAAAAAAAAAAAAAAGGTCAAGTTCACTGTTGCCACCTAATTATTTCTTGAGTGCTCTTTTGGCCTCATTTTCCTTTGTATTACATTCAATCTTCAGACTGATTTGGTTTTGGGGGTTGTTTTGAGCGCGGGTTGCTGGTGGTGGTAGGTGGTGGAGGTGGTATTTTGTTGTTTCTGCTTTGTTTCACCAACAAAACTGAAGTTAGAGGACCTGTGCTTCTATCTTTGATGTAGGTGACCAATGTCTTTGGGGCAATGTATAGCCAGCACAAGAAAGCTTCCAGAATAATAGCACCAGGTCAGTTGCTGCCAACCTGAATAACATCAAGGGCATGCACTTGCTTTCCTCTCTTGTCCTGCACTATTGAACAAACTAGGGAAAAAAGTATCAGGAATTTTATTTAGCTTTGTGTGAGTATGCAAAGAAGTGGAAATGTGTGTGACGTCTCTTCCTCTCCAGCTCAAATAGCATTTTTTCATCTTTAAATACAAAAGAGGTGGAAATATGCACTCAGCAACCAGTACTAAAGGAGTAAAATTTGAAAGACTAATTGTGAAATCTGATTCTGTAGAAGCTTTGATGAGCATGCTTTGACTTGGAATTGCAGTTTCACTAGGCTTGATAAAAACGACAGAGAATTCAGTTGGAAACAGACCTGTTGAATCTCCTGAGCATTGTGTCTCATCCAGAAAGTGTATCTCAGAACAATTATAAAGGTAGTGATTTATAGCACAAAGTCACCTTGAATCCTGAGCTGTTACAAGCGCTTTCAACTTACATTATTTTCCAACTGTGTCACTCTCCCTAACTATCTGTGTCACAAAGCATTATGCCAAAGACATCAGCTGTAATTCATTTTCTTAAATATCTGGCTTTAAAATCTGTGTCAGGCAATTTGTATCATCTGTCAAACAACTGTCAGAAAGGGCCAAGAGGGAAACACCTGAGAAAAGCAAAGTACTGAAAGAGCTGTGTGTGTGCAAGTGCTGTGTCCTGTATGCACAGCTACCTGAGGAGATCCTGGAAATCCCAGTAACACTGGCAGGACTTTCTGTATCAGTGCAGGTTGGAAATGCAACCTTGGATCAGATTGTGCTGCTGCTGATGGGTGTCTGCTGGCTTGGACAGTTGAATGCTTCTTGCAAGAGCTTTATGGCTGGCCTTAAAATGGCCTGCAACACTTTCCATCAGGAGGTGGAGTCTTACCTTGACACCTTGGCTAAATTGAAATTATACTTTACCTGTTAGAAATTCTTCTAGGGTTTCATTTAATTATGCTTTGTGCACCAGTGCTCTGACTTTCTAAACAGAAGATTTAAACTGGCTTTCTTTAGTTGTGCGTGGTTCTTTACTAAGTTGTAGAATGAGATGTTTTTTCACAACCAGGTTACACTTATTTTTTTCAGTCTCCAGGAGTTTTCTATAGACTGTAATGATTATTTTTCTTTCCCTCTTGCCCTGAATTTTTATGTGTCTTTTCTTCAGGCTTGAACAGTAACCACGTTTCATTCAAGTATTGTTTGTGTTTCACAGATACCAATGTTCTGTCCCTAGACATAAATCTGATGGTATGATAAAACCTGTAATGACACAAAGAAGTGGAGCCTCTCCAGGATTATGGTTTCATGTTTAGAAAGTATAGGAGTTTAAATCTTTTTGTAAAATATTTGGTTATCTTTTTGTTTAAAAAATAGTCTGTGCTTTTACTGTAATGATTTTCTGGAATGTGTAATTGTGCCTCATAATAAAGTCAGTCCTTATCAGTGCTGTTAATAGTTGCTAAAATGAGTGTGGCCATATTCAGTAGTGTAGAAAATCATCTTTCAAGTATTTGTTTTAAAAATGATGGTCTAGTGTCAGAGCATGAACAGCTATGGAGGCATTAATTGTCTCTTCTGTTACTTTGCTAAACTAATCCATATAAAAAGAGCAGATTAAATTGTCTGACCCTCATATATTTAATGATTGCTACTATTTGACTAAGAAACATTTCTCAGGAAGCCGCTTGTCACAGGCTATCAATATTCTTTTCATCCCATGTTAGTTATTGGTGCACTGTGTTACTTTCCAAGATGGCCTGTCTCAAGTGGTTCTTCAGCTTGCACTGCAAGAAAATGAGATGCTAAATGGTCGCACAAACAATTTGATTATAGTGTTTAATTCCTGCCCTATGGATTTCCAAGATCAGTGATCCTTTTTTCTTTTTTTTGGCTGTTATTATTATTACCCTTCTAAATGATCTTCCCGCTGCCAGAATTATTTTATTCTTTTTGTCAAATTGCAATTTCACCTCAGCTTTCTGCAGAAAGTGCTGGACTTCTTAGGTAATATTGCTCTAATAATTATCCCTGTCAGGATACAAGTACATTGTAATGTGACTGTTGTTCACAGTTAATATTATGATTTTTGCTGTACATCTGAAAATACACAGAAAGAATGAAAAGTCAGGATAATTCAGGCTTTTCCTCTACCTTTTATATCAGCTAGGAAGTTGGATTTCATGCAATACCTGGCTGTTGAGAACAAGTTGATGACTTTATCAAGGTGTCTTTCATGTGGTGGTTGTTGGCTGTCTTAGGCCCATGTTTAATTTTTCAGCAATCCAGATGCCTACCATATTACCCTGATTTACTCATTTTGAGTGCACACAAGAGCTCTGATTTGATTTAAGCGTTCCTGAGTGGGGAGGTTTGCAGGAGAGATCCCACTCCCAGGGAGGTTTTGCTGCAGTCTGATGCTGCTGTCAGTTCATTCAGCATCCTGCCCACAGAGCCTTTTCTTACTAGTTCTTAAAAATGTTTTGTCAAAGACATAAATCAGAGGGAGTAATTTGCAGTAACGATCAACAGTGCTGTGTAAAGATGCCATAGCTGAATGTTGTGAAATACTGTCAGCTTTGCAGAGCGCTGGAAGCCCAGACCATTGACCAAGACTCGTTGATAACAGTGAAGTGACTACATAGTGCTTTGAAAATGAGAATTTTGCCCTCTTTTTCTGGGAGCAAATTAGGTCAGAGTGTTCCCAGAATTTACATTTCAATTAAAAATCACAATAATAACACATTGTGCTTATAGTGAATGACTCCTTCTCAGGGAAAGGTGATATCTCCTGTTACTTTGTTAAAGAAAAGACCCTTCATTCCATCAATGGTAAGAACTCTTCTTCCTTGTTTGTCCTCTTCAGTTAAACCTGTGTGAGAGTAATACACTGTAATCAAACCTCAGGCTTTCACTGTCTGAGTTAGATATGTTTGAGTTTGTATATTTTGGTCTCTAGAGGTCTTTTAAAATATAAAGAAAACAAACCTCTTCTTTGTTTTCTTTAAGAGTTACCCACACCTGAAAAATTGATCCTCTTTCCTTAAAAGGAATTGTTCTTTTGGTCTGGGGAGAAATTGTTCTAAAATGCATTATACAGAGCAGCTCATGTTGACAGTCTCCTTTTTTGTGCCAAGGTTTGCAAATTCTTAGTTATAAAGCTATTATTTCTGGATGATCAAAGACTTTTTTTTGCATCAATTGCAAGAGAAGAGTAACAATTACAAATTTTATTAATTTGATTTCTCTTCTTGTGCACTTTATTTGCAGAATAGCCACAGTCACCATATAATGTTGTTTGTTTCTGTGTACAAGTGCAATAAATACTTTTAACAAACTTTTCAACAGTCACTGTGGGTAGGGATTCAAATAGTAGCTATCCACCACTGTTGGGAGTCTGTGAGACTGAAGAGTAATTGATAGAAATGTAATTTGATTAAGTTGCCTGTTGTCTACTAGAATTGTGGTGAATTGCAATCAAAGCTTTCTTTCTGAACAAAAGAGTTTCCACTGGAATTGTGTGTGTGCGTGTGTAAAAACTACCTTGGAGACTTCAGGTAGACACTTCAGAACTAAGCCAAAACTCTGTTTTCATCATTTTTGGGAATGATGAGTAATTTTGTGGCCTTGCCTTGAGAAAAGCAAATAGGCATTAATCATCTGACCTCTGAAACGTGCCTCATCCTAAAAAATCTCAAGCTGTGCATCTGTACAAAATAAAAAAAATCAACATTATGGAAAACTTATAGAACTTATCTGGAAACTGGTACCTTTTTGGGAAGCAGTGCCTCTTTTTCCTACACCATGTAATATTCCATAGAAGAAGAAAAGCTTTACGGCATGCATGCCTTCCACATTTTAGCATTTCTTTGCACAGCTTTTGTGGCAATCAGCTGCTAAGTTGTCTCTGTGGCTCCAAGATCATCTTGACTGGATGTCATTGCTGTGATTGAAAGGCAGCACTACCCAGGAGCGCTTCTTTTTGGGATGACAAAATGGTGAGCTCATGCATGGTGCCAGCTTCGCTTACAACACGCCTTTGATCCACTTCTGTGGTACCCTGCTGCCAGTGGTTTTAGGCTTGGCTCATGGTTGGTCTTGTTTTTCAGAAGGAATTTGGATTATTGTTGAATCATATGATTTTGGATGCAAATAAAATGAAACAAATAATAGGCTTCATATTTTTTGCATTGTCAACTTACTGATCAAAATATAAGTCTTTCTGTAGATGTATAAGATATTTTTAAAAACTTGAATTCTGATTTTTTTATTCTTGTGCTATTTAATGAGGATTATTTCTAATTCTATATATCTCAAAGATTAGTGACTTTAAAAAATGGAAAGCTGGCAGAGCCAGCTGTGTGAGTGCTTTCTGAAACAGACACAATATCAGCTGGTATCTGTCCTTATTAGATTAAATCGACCAGACTCTGAGGTAACAGGGAGTTAAAGAATTTTAATTTTAATATTTGCTGATCAGCATAATAAATAATGCTAACCCATGTCTATTACCTAGTCCTAACTTATTAAAACTCAGTATTCATTATAGTGTTGTCTTACAGAATTCAGTACTTTTGAGCAAGAAAACACGGGGGATTCCTGCAGTCAGTACATTGCAAAGAGTAGCTCAAAAATGATCTCATATTTCCTCTGATTTAAAGAATAAAGTCAGTTCTTTCTCCTGGCATTCAGGGACAAAGTCTTTTTAACTCATGCTTACATGCAGCACAGTCAGGGCTGGAATGTTTTCTATGTCCTGATATAATGCAGTGAGTAGAGCTAAAAAAGTCTCATTGGGTCTCTGAGCATCTAGAGATTGAATTAGATGGTGCTTTCCAACGCCTACCATTCTATGATAAAAAATCTGCATATCTACTTGGAGAGAAAAAAATATTTCAGTTTCAGGTGCATGTCTGAACCACTAGGAAAAAAAAAAAAGAACAGGCAACAAAATGACAAAACACAAATAAAGTAATTAAGAAAATCTTTCTGAAGTGCTGAATGCATTTGAGCACGAATTATTTAGTTCAGGTGAGGTCCCAAAGAAAGTTTGGGGTAGAGTTCTCCTGCAGCCTTGCTTTGTCCCTGCTCTTTCTTGTCCCTTACTCTTACTATGTATTTCCCAAGCTTCTGGTCCGTAGGGTTTTTCTGGGGCAGTAGAAAGACAATTCACACAGGTTAATTCTGTCCCACTACTCTCACTTATGGAAAACGCTGGGGCAGCTCCCTGTGATGTTATTGTAGATTCTATTGCTTGGGCAGTTTGTCACAGTGAGGAAATGCAGGGTGATACTGAGATTTGAAAGTATCACAATCAACTGGAAAAGCAAAGGAGTTTGAGAGAGGCTCGAATACGAGAGGGACCAGAGAGCAGCTGGTAGGTTTTTGTCTCCCTCTGTCCCTGGTTCTGCTGGAACTTCTACAATATGATCTTTTCTGAAATAGCCAGCTGGCTGTAGTCTTAATTTTTTTCCATCTTTAGCACAACTCTGGGTAAAATCTTGGCTTTATTTAAGCCCAGACTTCACTTGATTTATTTGTCTGCATCCATTGACATCTGTTTTGTTTGTCCCTCTCTCTCTTTTTTTTTTTTTTTTTTTTAGTTACACCAGACTTGCTTTTCATTTTCTATTTTTTTTTTTTTTTTTTTTTTAAGTTCTTGCTGCTGAATCACACTTCTGACTCACTGCATTTATTTTCTTTTAGGTACTTTTCAATTTGCGATTTAAAGTGTCTTTTAGTACCAGACATCTCATGCATTACTTCACAAGTTTCCTGAGCATCTTTTGAAATATTGAAATTTTTTGAATTTTTTTTTTTCACCCTTTGTAAGAATTACAAAGAAAGATCCACTCTGAATTCCTGAATGTATAATTGTTTATGCATGTTGGGCAGGCAGTGGGATAACACAGATTCAGTGGTGAAAGCCATCCAAGGTGGTCGCTCGAGGCAGTTGTGTGCACATGTAATATCTGTGTGTGTGTGTTGTGCACACGTGCACATCTGATTGATGGTCACGTGCAGGAAGAGGGTTCTCCAGCACACATAAATCCTCCTCATCAGCAGGCTCATGCAAAACAAAACGTAACTGAGACCTTTACAGGGCCTGTGTGGATCACAGTGGGGACACATCTGTCTTCTTACCTTTAAAAAATATAATAAATGCTTCTCTAAAATACTGCTCCCTTGCTGTCTGCGTAATTTAGTCTGGCTCCAAGTTTCAGACTTATTTCTGATGGTCCATGTGACAGAAAAGTTGTAGTGCCACACCAGAAGGTGCGAGGCATCGATTTATAGCACAGCTGGGTCCTGAGCAGTGATGATAACAGCCAGGGTGGGGATGCTGGTGGGGGCACTCAGGGTTGCGCCGCTGCTTTATGCGAGGGAGGCTGTGTGGGTCTACAAACCAAACGTGCAGAGAAGTGAATCCAAGGAGGAGAACACTCTAGGGGGTGGATTGTTTTTCTGTTGGAGATCTGGAACAGTGGCACAAGCTGGAAACTGTTGGGAGAATTCAGAGGGAGGTTTCTGGTTCTGAGCTGAGCTGCTGGGAGAGCTGTGGCTCCGCGCCTGTGGGAGGCTGCACATGCCTGCACGAAGGGAGCCATGCACAGCACTGAACAGCCAGACCTTTCTAGAGAAAGGGAACCTGCTAAATATTCTTTTAAAAAGCCTTTCCATAATAACAGGATACAAACAGAGGATACAAAAAGAATAGAACAAAGAAAGTTGAGAGCTGAGTGACTGGGACTTCAGGGAAATTTTGCAGCTTGCTGTCTAAGGTGATACAGTGTGTGGTGTGTTTTGAGCTGAAAAGGTCATCTCTTATGGAACTTATTTGTAAGGGGCCTCTCATGCAAACTTGAGATCCCTCAGAGTTCAGATTTCTCATGTTAAACTGAACCAAGGGCTTGATTTGCTAGACCACTACATAAAAAATTATCATGTTTCTCTTTGAGATCATGTACAAAATCCTAAAAAAACCCCCTCCTATCACAACTTGCTACATTTAAAGGAGGTGAAGAATTTGTATTAAAATATTGGGATGCTTATCTTGAGCTCCGAACTATCTGGTGTTCCTGCTATCCTGAAGTCATCTGCATATAAATATTAATTTAATTTTGCCATAAATGTAATTGTCAGATTAACAGGAGCCGTGCATTTTCTGGTCAGATTTTTTTTTTTTTTTTTTTAAAAACTATGAGGCAATTCACAAACTCATCAACTACACAATATTTCCTAAAAAACTTTTCTGTTGTTTTATGTGCAATAGAATTGTAATCACCTGTATCTAAATCTAATGGATTTGAAATAACCTACAGGCTTCCAGTTTAATGAGAGCTAGATTAATGAAAAAAGACCTTTTACCTCAGATTGCATGACAACATTTTCAAATTACATTCCTGAAACAGAGAATTCACTTATTCCGAGTAATTGGATGCTGACTAGGGTTAATATGTACAATGTCCTTAAATGAAAATGTTCTTTTGTAAGTGGGACTGTATGATACCTGAGGCATTCTCAATAGATTTGGTTGGGCTCTGAGTTAATTATACTGCTTGCTATTTTTTGAATGAATTCAAGCATGAATTCTACACAGTAAAGATTGGGATAATTATATTCAATTCTACTTGGTGCCCTGCTGAATGAATTGACCTTTTAGATAAAACTAGTCTCTTGAGAAGGAAACCAGAAGAAAGCCTGAACAAAGCAACCAGATGCAGCTGGAGGCTGGGGAAAAGATTTAATTTTTTTTTTTTTCAAATACTAAAGGAGTGGAAGAATCAGAAAGATTGATTTTTAGTCAATGAAAAAGTATTTCCGAGCTGGCAGTGATTTTGTATATGCAGGACATAAAGTTATAATTTAAAGGCATTGATTTTTCTGAGCTGTTTTCTCATCAGTGGTAGGACTGAAAAGAAGCACCAGGGAAGTTCAGTGTGCACGGTACAGCAAGGGACCGCAGCCACGAGCTGGGACTGCAGGTGTGGTGCCAGGAAGGCAGCCAGCACCACTGCCCCTCCATGGCACTGGCACTGCTGGAAGAGGCTGGGCAGGGGAGAGTGCAGGAGGGAGAGAAGGAAAGCACTCCCAAGGACCAGCAGAGCAGCTGCTCTGGCTGCAAACCTGCAGTGTCCTTTGAGGGCAGAGTGCTGCGCTCACTTCTCACCTGTTGTATTCTCATGCAGTATGGAAACATCCAAAATTAACACAGAAGATTTTCATTCTTCTTATTATTTTTTTTTTCCTATTTTCCAAAATTGGTTGTACTTGTAATAAGGTGACTATAATATTAAATGCAGAAAAGGTGATCTTAGCTTTTTGCTTTTCCATTGTACTAAGTCCTAGATTAATGTTTAAAATTACGATATTTTGAACTGATTCTAAGTGATGGTGACAATTATTAGATTTTTTTTACAGTCCACAGATCTTTTTTTTTTTCCTGTGGGCATCTGCAGCCAGCATGAAGTACTTCTGTAACTGGTCTGCATTTTTGAAATTACTTTTAATGCGTAGTTGAAGATTAATTGAAGTTTTTTGTGTAGGCATGGTTCTCTATGTAACACCAAAAATATATTTGTTTGTTTGTCACCTAAGCAAACATAATCCAGCAGTTTAATCTCACAAAACTTCACTCATATGAATAATTCTTCCCCTGCAGGGTAGTTCCCCATTGGTGTCATGTCAGTAGGAAAGCAGAATTTAGCCCATAATGTTAGTTGGATTTATGATAAGGGCAAGTGTTTGTAACAACTTTTTTGATGGGGTTCCAGTCTCTTAAGCACGTCCATTATCTGTTACTGATATATCATTTATGTAGAGAATACAGTTGTCACTCACTTCATTTAATTAGATTATAGATGCTAAATTATCTACTAACATAAAATGTGCTTTTATACTGCAGATTGCAAAGGTTTTAAGAAGTTTAATATGCAGCTTTTAAATTGGTGAGCAGTATCCTAAAGGATTCATATGGGGTTCTGTTTGTTTGTTTGTTTGTTTGTTTGTTTCTGCAGTAAAATGTGAATATACCACGATATTACTAAGGATGTTTAGTTGCAAATGGGCTTTGGGTCAGTGAAGTTGGCTAGGGTTTATTTTGCACAAAACAGATCTAGGAGGTATAAAATGATAAATTTAGTAATCAAAGGCTTGTATTTTGGCAATGAGATCACTGAGCTGAGAACTGAGTATCTTCTGGTCTTTACACTCCAGTTAGCTGCATACATTTAGGTACACAAACAATGTATTTATTGCGGACGGGTTCCAACTTTTTTGTGACTAATAATTTGAATAGCTTATTTGCTGCTCTGTTTTCCAATCCATTAAATGAATAATCTGCTATGTATAGGGTCTGCCACACCTTACTGCATAAATTCTTTGCTTTATTTATGTGTGCATTTAGTTGTACAGCTGATAAGTCATTTGTTCAAAGGAGTTAAATGGTTGGTTTTGATCCTTAGGCTGTGAAACAGGGATTCACAAAATGGTTATGGTCCTAACAAATTGACTGAACATTGGGAACAACTTCAAGGATTTGATTTGAGCATCTGAATTAATGCTAAGTCCATGTTTTTTCTGCACTCTTGATTGTATTTTAGTGTTGAAAGCTCAAGAGCTTTAGAAAGGTTTAGTTATAAGGCTTCCTAGGAACACCTTTTCTGCTGACATTGGCTACTGCTCTTTTTAAAAGTGCAAGGCTACACAAAGAAATGGCTCCTAAAACCATTGTCTGAATATCCCATATTCTTGGTGTTCTCCAGGTTCACCAAAGGTTCACCCTAAACACTTTAGCTGTAGAATCTGCACAGGCTCTTGCTTTTTACAGGAGTAACTCAGTAGAGTGCTGTAAGTCAGGCCTTCTGATCATCTGTCATGCATGAAATACCTGGTAGATGATTTCTACCAGGTGTTCGGCCAGATTCTGAGACCTTGGTTCATACAAATGAGATCAGCAACACTAGTTAATTATTACCTGTGGAAACCAGAGCTGCAGTTCTGGGTGCAGTCAGCTCCTGAGGTTCAGGCATTCTAAATGTCTCTTCCACGGTAACGATTCCCTTACCTCTCCTTGAATCAGCGGGAGTTGAGGGGTTTTCATTCACTCAGTTCGGGTCTTGTTTCTACAGAGCTGCTTAAGCCAGACCCTTGTGAGCAGTGCAGACTCACACTGATGGCTGGTAGGGGCCAAAGGACTGCTTTTCAAAGTGGTTGGAAGCTTTTACAAGAAGGGGTTGCCAGTGAAGTGTGTAGCAAAGCTGTGTTCTACTGCAGTTGTGGAAGGAGACAGGGTTTCTTTCTCCTTACCACCACTGAGCTTGCCAGCTTTACTCCTGCAGAAGTTTTCACTTGCTTCTGGTAACAAATCCCCATTTTCCCTGCCCCATATTATTTTCTGCATGCCATTGTGCTGTGATCTATGCTATTGTGTTTTGTGTACTCTCTACCTAAATAATTTCTTTCAAATGTCTAAACAATATTTGTCAGAATATGTACATACGGATAATCTGTGGGTCTTTCTCACTTAAAAAAATGGTACTAGGGAACTCTACTCTAAAAATAGATGCTATTTTATAAAAAATCACAGTGATCATTGAAGACTGCTCAGGACTGAAGCTGCATAGATAATGGTGCACTTGACATAGTGTGTGCTCCTGAAAATTCAGAAGATGCCTAGTTTTGGTCCCTCTGTGTTGCCTGAAGGTTGACTAGAATCCCTGGAGTTGTGGACAATTCTGTATCTTCCCCTGTGAAGGAAGTACAACTAGCACAGGGGAGTGGATGTGGTTATGGAATAGAGCAGGGAGGACTGGAAAGTGTATGGGAAAGGCTGTCAGATGCTGGTTACTGTGGGAATGCTGACTTTGCCTCTCTTTTAACCCACAATTGTCAGCTGTCAGGTTTTCAGCACATGAGGTGAATTTGAACCCACATGTGCTGTTTGTACTGCAGTCATTGACAGGATTTTGCCCTAAATAGGGTGAAAAGCTACCAAGAGACATCACTAACTAGAAACGGGAAAAAGTCAGAACTGTATGCCATTAACCTATTAGAACTTCTCCAAACAGAATCCTAAGTATATGTCTGAAAGGTCCTTTGGAAAAAAAAAAATAGCAGGACATTTAATAGATTCAGTCAGCATGAAGTTTCTGTCCTGCAAATCCAAAGACTCTTCTCAACTGATGTAAGTTCCCTTAGGCCAAGTCACAGTACAATTTCTCTCATCTCCATCTGTTGCATCCCCAGGTATGATTGCTTTATCCTGTCAAGAAAAGGATGGGTTGTTGTGTGTATCAGCAAGAGGAGGCAATCACTGCATTGTGAAGCCTACCAGTCAGTACATAAACAAACAGGTGTGACATGAGGAAGGAGCTCTTTTCAGAGGAAAGTTAGAATATGCAAGGATATTCTAGCTAGTAACATAAATGAAAACAGTTGAAAAAAAACCAAAAATAACATTATCTCCAATAAAGCATTGACTGCTCTATTAATAATATCAGATCTTCATTAAAGGTCCTGCATTTTATGTGAAGCTGTAGGTGATACTGTGATGCGCAATGTATAGGGTTGGTGCAACAAACCCAGTCTAGAGATAAAATGCAGAATCTTTACATCCTCTGTAGCCTCTGAATTTCTGGCTCAAATGACAGACAGACACACTTAGAGTAGTGGCTGTTCCACATTAAAGCAGTTTCATAGAATGTGAACAGTTTCTTAGTGTGAGCCTGTTAGTGGAGTACTCATCAGTGGGCACAGAACTGAACAGATAAGACAAGCTGAGAAGACAGCAGCAAATAGTGAGGCTGATATGGGGAAACCTGTTCTCTATCTGTGATAGTTGGGTGGACTCTTAACCATGACCTGGATGATCCACCCTTCTCTCAGGTTAGCCTGGTGTCAGTGATGAGTGTTTCCTTCTGCTATTAGGTACAAAAAAATATGTACCACACAGTGAAACACAAGACCATCAGCTTTCAGCCCAGGGGTGCCCCTGATTTACATGTTTTTCAGGTTTATAAAACAGTGTATTCCCTTTCTTTCCTGGGGTTACACTGAGGGGATCCAACCACACAGAGACTGAAAGGCAAACAGCTAACAAGGACACTTACTTTTGATGACACACGGCGTATTCTCATGCTAGAGCAGGTCGCTGTGTGCTAGAATCCTTCTGGTTAAAGAAGATTGGTGAGCTTGTTGGGGCTGAGAAAATGTCCAGACCGTTGGATTTCCTAGAAAGGTGAGCTGGCAAGAAGCAGCCATTCACTGCTTTTGCAGGGTGAGAAACGGTGAGATCAGTAGAAAACCTCATGAGATTCACCTTGAAGTGATTCTTGATTCTAGTGCCCTCTTGAAGGTTTTTTGTTTGGTTGGGTTTTTGTTTGTTTTTTGGGTTTGTTTTTGTGTTGTTGGTGGTGGTGGTGTTTTTTTTTGGGTTTTTTTTTGTTTTTTTTTTGTTTTTTTGTTTTTTTTGTGAGAAGGCAGACTGAGGCATTTATTCGCTCAGAGACCTTTTGTGCCAAAAGAATTTTCAATAAAAAATAAAATAGGAATTAGAAGAGAGAGCCGCTTACAAAAGAATTGGGGAAGCATTGTGTTTATACTGAGAAAATGCGTTCTATCTTTTTCATTGTTTTCAAATGTAAAGAACACAAATGGCTATTAAAGATTTTGAAACAATGAAAAAGTTTAACTAAGCATTTGAAGCACTGTGCAACGAGCAGTGAAACTGTTTCACTACCAAATCAAATGCAGCCTGGAAATTGCACTTCATGCCTGTGTGTACAAAGATGTGTGCATGAACACATCATATGTTTGTGTGAAAAGTTCATGGCCTTTGTGTTCTTAATTTGCGCAGAGAGAAACTTTTACATTTGAACCAGTTGTCACTTTATTTGAATGGAATCCATAAAAAGTTTTTTAAAGCAAAATCAGATGAAATCTGCACATTAAAATTAAAGTGTTCTTTGGACTTTACAAGGTTATAGACTGCTGACTGCAAGGATTGCAGCTGACATTCAATAACATTTGAAGCTTGGAAGCAAGCTTTTTAATTTATTTTTTCTGTTTATCCCTTAGAAGCTACTTGCTTTTCAGTTGTTAATGCATTTCCAACAGAAATTTGGTAAATTATATTGGGCAACATTCTCAGTGAGAATAGATTGTGTAAGTAATGGTAATGGCTTCCTCCTGCTGCTTTTGGCAGTATGGATATTTGCCACACACACTTATTTAAATTTCTTGGGCCAAGGAAATCTTCAAGGTTCAAAACATGTGTTACTCAGGGACTAAATTTAATGGATAATAATTTAGGAAACAGAATTGATGAGAAGGGTTTTTAAAACAATTGGCTGTTGTATATCACAGACTTTTGTTTCTAACAAGAAAGGTCTTGTGTAAACCAAATTTTTCATAGAGGACATTTTTAGCACTATGCTCTTTATCCTAAAGCTCAATTAAATTAGTTTTTCCTTTCACTAAAATCTGAAAAATGGAAGATTCTTTACTTCTTAGGTAAAGAAATGACCTGCCATGGCAGATATTATAATTCACAATTTTAAGGGAGTGTTCTTTTCTTATGACCTTTTTGACCGTACCTTGTGCCAGGCTGAGCTGTGGGCAGGAATCCATAAGTAAGAAACTCTTCATTCCCAGCAGTTGCACCAAGTGCAGATTAAGACACCAGGGCGTGGTTTGGGCCTGGACACAAAAGAAAGTATTTGCAAGATGCTGTTTGGTCTGTTCTTAACTAGAGAAAAGGCTTGGGACATGAGCTGAGAAAACTCAAAATGGTTTAACCACCAACATCGAAATAAAAGGGAGATGAAAGCTTTGTCCCAGTGAGAGTAATTGGACTTCTTGGAATTTACTGTTTTTATCAGTGTTAACTCTGTTACTTGAGGGATAAAAGTGAATTCTTTCATCTCTTAGTTCATTCAATGCAAATTTCAGAAATTTTCTGCCACAGACGTGTTTCCTATTTGGAGGCTTTTCTTAAGTGCGCCTTAGACTTTTCTTAAAATAAGAGCATTTAGAAAGTTAAGTTTCTGTTTCCTTCGTCTTCTGGAAAACAGTAAGAGTGTCACAGAGGTACTGTGTTAAAAATTAATTAAACATCAAAGTGCATGTTGATTTTTACAAATTTAAAGGTGATTTGAAGTCTGTTTTAATTAATACTGATTAAAGCTCCAAGATACTGATTAATACTCAGTGAATTTAAAATAAATGAGGAGAGTTCAGCAATTGCTAGACTTCCTACTGTTAAACAGCACAGATCCTATAGTTGTTTTCTTCAGTTCTTTTGTGGATATTAGAGGATATTATGAGATCTTTGTTTCCCAGGTTAGAAAACTTTAAAAAAATATTTGTTAGACTGAAATATTTCTGATAGCTCTAGATAACTGCTGTTAAACTCAAAAAAATTCCATGTAAATTGGCCCCAAATCTGGGATTTTGAAAGGGAATCAAAGTCATAAGGCAGTGAATCTCACAGGGAATCCGTGTGAGAGAAGCTGGAGAAGTTGATTGAGGCACAGGGAACAGTTTTCCCTGAGTTCCACAGCAAGCACTATGCAGATATGTGAAACCAGAGCTATGAACTGGAACAAAAATATGTTTAGTTTTTCTAATTTCCCCTTAAACAACAGTCTTATCTTTATCTTCTTTTTGTTATAATAGTAAAACTGTGCTACATATTTCTGTGCATGTTTAATGTCTGAATGTTTCAGAGATTTGCGCAAAGTCATCAAGAGACATGGAACTGATCTTAATGTTTTGACTGATTTGGTGGGGAATTAAATCACAAAACTGGAGTCCAGAGCTTTCATACCAGCATAGTCTTTATATATTTATAGATGTATATATAAAAATTCACACAAACACAGAGTCTGTTTTGCTTTTATGCTGCCTCACCTGTGCTAGTCTGACTGCCACGTGTGTGTGTGTTTCTAAAGTAAAACGGAGCTGTTTCAAAGGTGAGGTTGCAATATGTTTGCAAAAATAGACCAGTAAGTGTGAAATACATTTGAGCAAAAGTCATGTGAAAGCCATAAAGCAGGTGTGGGTATATTGTTAATTTAAGAAAGTAACATTTTCGTGGTTTCTTGGAGGAAATTATGCATGTATTATTATTCTTTGTCTCAGAATTAGTAATAAATTATGCACAACAAAATCCCTCTCCCCCCTTTTTTTATAACAAGCCTTCCTCCATTCCAAATGCTTGTATTGCCATCTTTGAAGCAGCTACACATCCGAGAAGCTGGTTTTGTTTACTGTGTTACTGAGTTTGAGGGTACTCTCCTTGGAGATACTGCTTTTGAGTAATTGTGTGTCTTAAATTAGAGATGTAGGTCCCAAGAAAATCTGAAACATCCCATGAATTCTGTCTAAAAACTTGCACATGTAGCTATTACTCATGTTTTCAGCCTTTGTAGATTTTCAAGAGATTTTTCATACTCCATTAGGCAATTGTGGAAAAGAATTAGGTTTTTTTTCCTTGAAGTTATGCCTTTGGTTTTGGTCTTACTACGACATGAATAAAGCTCAAGGAAGTAGGGTATTGTTTATAGTCATAAGGCAGGGAGGATTAAATAATGACATTCTTATTAAACTTTTGATAAATTAAATGCAATAATAAATTTTCTTTTGTTCTCACCTATGGGAATCAATTGTAAGGTATCAACTTGTCATATAGATTTATACACCTTAATAATTTTAAGCAAAACTTTTCAACAATTAAAATATTACCTTGAAGAAGTTAAATATTAGTTCGCTATGCCTTTCTTTTCCCATGTTTGGAACAACTTCTGAAAAAAAAAAAAATAGTTGCAGATATCTTGACAAAGGTATTTGGCAAAAAAATTTTTGTGTGCTGTTGCCATGCTTTGTATATATACATAAAGGATGTGACCCAAGAGAAATGGTTCTGTGGGATAAAACTGAGTGGTTGGCACTGATGTTATCCTTCTAACTTGGGAATATTTCATTCTATGTCTCCTTGATTGCTTGGAATTAATACCCAGTAGTGGTTGGAGCCCACTGGGTGCATTGCTGGGGCATCTCTGTGTTTGGTTTCATCCCATTTTTCATCTCTAAACCTGTCCTGTGATTGCTTCAGAAGTGGGAAGTGGGGGTGATTCACCTCAGAAGCACACTCTTGAGCCAAGGTACAGCTTATGTAGGAGGTTATACAAATGATTAATATGGTCCTCTTGATCTTTATTACTTGAATTTTATTTAGTTTTTATGCCTGTTACACAGAAAGTTTTCTGTTTTCTCATAATCACAGTGGGGGAAATCCCACCTAGGTAGCTGTTATTAAGCACAATGCTAACTTTGCATAATACATAATTTCTTGGGTATTACTTCATAATTTTAATTTTTTCTTGTCTATTTATCTACAGAATCAATTATTCTTTCAGATTGCACTGTGTGAAGCTGTTAACTGCTGAGATCTTTGGTAGCGAAGTTTGCAAATTTACAAGTGATGTCAGCTTCCTTTTCTTGCAGTGCATTTCTGATAGACAGGTTGAAGTGCTGCAGAGAGCCTACAGTTATGTGCTAGTGCCAAAGTGAGTTTGTGCAGGCTAAGGGGCTGTCTCTGCTTTCAGCTCTGCAAGGAATGATAAGGAATGGTAGAAGAGACAAATCACAGATTCAGAGAATGGCTCAGGCCGGAAGGGACCACAGTGGTCCTCTGATCCCACATCCCTTCTCCAGCAGGGTGATCCCAGAGCACATGGCACAGGACTGAGTTCCAGAGTTCTGGATTCTCCCCAGTGAGGGACACTCCACACCCCCTCTGGAAAATCTGTTCCAGTGCACGGTTACTGGCACAGTATCTGAAGGGGAGTGCAGGGAAGCTGGAGAGGAACTCTTCATCAGGAACTCTGTATGGAATATATTCCAATATATGTGGAATCTTTTCTTCCTAGGGATGTACCTCCACCAGCACCCTGCTGTCCCCAGTGCTGCAGCTGGCTGCAGAAGTCCTTGCTAGAGAGGCAAAGGCACAGTGTGGGAATGCCTGGGGCTGGGGCTGGAGCCCACACTGCACTCTGCCCCTCTGGGTGCTGGAGGCTGTGTGCAAATGGGCACTGGCAGTGGCAGTGGCAGTGACAAGTCCGTGTGTAAGGGAGCAGTAAGAGTGGCAGTGGCGTGTCTGTGTGTGAATGGGCACTGGCAGTGGCAGTAAATGGCAGTGACAAGTCCGTGTGTAAGGGAGCAGTAAGAGTGGCAGTGGCATGTCTGTGTGTAAATGGGCAGTGGCTCTGAGCTGCTCTGAGCCACTGCTCTGAAGCCCAAGGAGCTGCCTGAGATGGGGGAGGGCTCCTGAAAATGAATCCCATTTTCACATCGAGGCCTAATGCAGAACTAACTCTAGGGAGGCATCTCAATGCAGGTGAGACACGGGATCTTTTATTTTGCCATTCAGCTGTAAAAGCCATTTCAGGCACTGTGTTTTCTGAACGTGCCTCTGTCTCTCAGCATCCCTATGTCCACCAGCCACAGCTGTATCCAGTGAAGGTCCAGTGAGATCACTGACCACGTGGTGCAGAAGAATGCTTTTAAATTTCATTAAATCTATTGGTTGTCAGCACAGATAAGTAAGTATCTGACACAGGAACGCTTTTTCATATTATTCCTTTAGTAAAACAGGCCAATGGAAATGGAAGAAGATTTTTGATGGTGGGAGCTTTCTTTTAAAATTATATTTACTCTTTCAATTACCATATTCATTTCTCATTAATCAAGTATTTCAAGGCCCTGCATATTTGAAAGGGAAAAGGTTAGAATTATGGTCTAGCAGCTGGTTTTGATAGGGCGCAGTGAGCAAGTTAATGCTTACCAAACATTTGAAATTGCTTTTCAATTTCTGAAATCACTTTGCAGCTCTTCAGCTATTTTTTGGCTGGCTGCACTTTATCATATTAATATAATACTGTGCAGGAAAATATTGCATCTAAGTGTTATGATGAAATCAAGCTGTTATGCTGCATGTGTGTGGTACAGAGTATATTTTTAGTGGGTTTTTTTTTAGCCTATAATTATGTGAGGTTTGGTGCCTTTCAGAAGCTATTTGTCAAGGGAAGAGATTCTGGTTAGTTTTGATAGGGTAAAATGCATTTTACAGCCCTGATAAGCTTCATTTAACTGAAATAAACCTCATTTTAGCAGTGTCTGAAGGTATTACCTAGTAAAACTAGTTGTGATTTTTTTTTTTTTTAATATATATCAATTTGGTAAATCCTCTTTTTTGTCAGTTTGTTCCTCTAATTTCTGGATCCATGAATCTTTAAATTTCCTTGACACCACATGTGTAGTCCTCTTCCAGGACACAGATATCATTCCAGATGTTTTAACAACAGTAAATAAAATTATTTGTAGCTTGGATTCCGAGAGCACTACCAATATTGTGCTACAAAGAGTTCTTGAATATTACAACTGTTCATATAATTCAAATAAAGCATGTCCTCTGAAATCCCCAAACCAAACTTTAAGAGAAAATAAGATTTTAAATTATACTTTTGTAGAAGAAATTTCTATAACAAATTAATCATGATGGAAAGAGAGACAAGGAAATCTGTTCTAAATTTTAGTAAAAGACTTAACTTTATTTAGTAATTTCAATCAGATGATAAAAAGCCATGTATCTTCACTATGTGGTCAGAATCATTGTTTCCTTTGGTATTCACCAGTACTTTTTTTCCCCAGTTATTTATTTCCCTCTTTTATAAGCAAAACTTTTGGTCATCAAAGATCCACAAATGATCAGAAATAATATATGTATACTTTCAACCATTTACTTTTGCTTACCCTTTTGGGCTCTTCACAGAGTGATTTTTCTGCTGAAATTTTCTTCCTGAATATCTTTGCCTGGTGCTGAGGTAGGTCATTTATCAGGACTTTGCACTTGTTGCCTCTAATCAGTGTTCATATCTTCAAAACCTAAATATTTCAGGTCTGAAAATAAAACCTGGCTTTTTCGGTACCTGTAAATTTTTATTAGTGTGGATGGTTGTGGAGCTGTTCCTTGCAATGTTCAATCTGTTCAGTAGAAGAAAATTGATTATTCTACTTTTGAATCCAGCAGGTCTTTTATTTTGTGAAAGCCTAGCAAAAGCTCATTGATTTACACCAGAGTTGGTTTGCTGTTTTCTTCAGTCAATACTGCCACATAATAAAAATCTTGACTTAACCAGGCAGTTTCAGCAATGTCTTGTTTAGTATCTGCTGCTGCTGGATACAACCCTGCAGCTTTCATTTAAATAAGGATAAAATTTTCCTCACAGCTTAGAATTTGATCACTGTATGTGATGCATCAATAGGTATATGAATAAATTATTTCAGTCCTGCATAGTATTGCCTTGGCAATTCTGTAACAGTCAGAAAGCACTAATACTGTTCTTATTTTTATTGTATTTCTAAATGCTTGCTCAAGGGACAGAAATTAACTAATAAGGTACAGATATTTTGAGAGGTGTTCAGCTAAGCCATGGTGTTAAAGTTTCACTGGCTTGGTGCCTTTGAAGGCCTAAGATTGAACAATAGCAAGCATTTGACACAAAGTTGGTGGAATTTTGTTTGCCACTGGCTGAGCCTCCCGGTTTCAGTGAGTTTATTTGAACTTCAAGGTTGCTCTGAAAAGTTCTCTGCGGAAACTGTAGGATAGAAGAAGGAACAATTAAGTTCTTTAAGGATGTTGCAGAGGGAAATTAGTGCAACAGCATTGCTGTGCTCATTAAGCCCGGGCATTCCGGAGGTGCAGGGAAAATCCAACTGCTTTGTCACCTTCTCACATAAAAATGCAGTCAGTCCCCAGGCAGGATTTGAGCAAACAGGTGTCACTAACTTGAAAAAGGGGCAGGCACCATGATTTTCCCTTCTTTTGTCGAAAGTAGTGTTAGGTTAGACCGATGGATGTCATTGAAAGATGGAATGACTTGGTACCACACTATAAAGTTACTGAGATCACTAAAGAGGGCAAGGAAAACATTTCTTTTGTAGCATAAATAAAATTGATCTCAAGCTGCACATAAATGATCTCTAATATTTTCTTTTTTTGTTATTATTATAAAAATTATGTGCTTTGGATTAAAAAAAGTGCTTATTTTTGTTTTGCCTGAATTTTCTCTGTCAGGCTGCCTAAGTTTCTTGCAGTGGTCATAGAGTTGGATTTATGTATACTCAGAAATTTTTCATTTTTAATAGCTTATGATCATATCCAGTTAATAAATTGTATGCTGTGAACCCTGTTCTGTTTTGTCAGCTTACAATCTTGGTTTGTAGAGCTCTTCTTCTTCATGTACGATGGTACGAGGGGCTTGGATCCAGCTTTTCTCACAGGATTTGATAATAAATATTAACATGTTTAAGGCTTGTAAATCCCACCCTTTCTAATAGGTGATGCAATTCTCTCATTTCATTTTGCTGTTATGAAAATGTGCAAAGGAGTGAAGTTTCAGGTGTTCAGACTTCTAAGCACCCATTTAACAGCAACACAAAAAAGACCTTGAGAAATATGTGTAGCAATGATTAATCTACCATCCATGTAACATCATTACTGCAAACATTGCTTTTATTCAAAGTTGTAGCAGTTTCAAAGGGTCTGTTATCAGAACAGCTGGGGCTCAGGTTCAGCAAGCCAATATGTGGGATTATGTAGCACTCAGGGTCCTAAAGTCTGCAGAGTGTTATATTCATTTTACATGAAGTAGAACAAAACCAGCTAAACAATGGTTCTTTCTATTTCCTCTGGTTTATTTTATGTTAGTTTCCCGTAAAAATAAAGTGGGATGATTGTTGATTTCTGGTCCAAATTTCTCTGTGTGACAGTAGATGTGCAGAGAGCCTTGGTCCTTTTAAAGTGACAAGAAGGACGTTAATGGGTTTTATGCTTTTTTTTGTTGTTGTTGTGCTGGTTCTGTGTATGTAATATAGGGATGCACTAATGTAAATATATGCAGTTATACGTGACTTCCGATGATCAGATGGAATTGTTCTTGTGTAGGAGCAATGGAAAGATCAAAAGTGAGGTACTGGCACTAGGACAGTGGTGGTTATCAGCCAGAACTAATAATCAATATTTCAAACAGGGCTATAAACAAGTTTGTGGATTCAAAGATAGGGATTTTTTTTTTTTTTTTTTTTTTCCTTTTGTGCAGAGAACCTATTGCAGATGCTTTTATCTTGAAGTGAGATGCTCTTGCCAAAGTAAAACAAAATGATAAAAAACAGAGTATCACTGCTTGTGGACAGTGACATGATTCTACAGGAAGGATCTGAAAATGGGATGTGCATTAGAGTATCAAGGGTCTAAATTTTCAAACAAAATTCACATGCACAATAAGCCCTTTCTCATATTAACAGTACCTTGATTGTGTTTGTGTTCATGTTTCTTATGAGTTTTTAAGTGTACATTTACTTCAACTTCCATTTTGTCCTGAAAGTGTAGATATTAAGTTTGAGAAACAATCCTAGCTAGAATTTCCATCAATAGATGATGAGCAAGAAAGTGAACATAAGCTGGTCACGATACACGATGCCCTTGCCCATGTGGTGACAATGTTCAGATAAAGGCAATTCATAAAAGATTAAAGAACTGACTTTTCAAGTACTTTTAACATATTTGGCTAGATGGATGAGTAATTGAGTGTCATCATATGGTTAAGCCTTTCAAACCATACATTAATTGAGATATCCTAAATGTTGACTGAATCCTCAAAAATATGGAAACCAAATGTGAAGCTCACTGCTATGATCTAATTACATCCTCCTTCTCAGATGGTTTCCTTAATAACTTTAAGGTTATTGATGCATTCCTCACATGCTGCAATACTTACATGTGTAGGTCAAGTGTCTCAGTGCATTATTGTGGTGGTGGCTTCATTTTATCTGGTTCCTTTCAGAGCTTTCTCCCCCCTTTGGAGAGCTTGTTAAAGCAGGAAAGGAGAGAAATGCAATGTGCTTTTATTATTCATGCACCACCAAGGCCATAAAACAGGCTGCAAAGGTTTTGAATGTCCTGCCTGGCGCAGCAGGCACCCTGGCTAAATGTTGTAGAACATCACCCCTCCTTAGACATGGTAGAAAAGAACTGGGAATGTACATTAGTAGCCTTTAAAATCTGTAAGCAAATTATATATTTGAGTCAAAAATGTGCAAGCAGTTATTGATTAAATGGCATTAGAGTGTCCTTGGTTTTAAAAGACATTCAAAATAGGAGGCAATGCTCAAGATCAATAATATATTTCATATTTGTGACCTGAAAAAATAGCAGTACCACATAATTTAAAATCAAATGGTTCCTTGTGAATCTTGCTCATATATTAAGATTTTCTTTCGTGTCCTCTACACATCTGTTAAAGCATCTGTAACCATCTTCCTTTCTGCAAAAAGATGACAGGAATTTTGGGATTTTTTGAATATGACATTATTTGTCCCATCATGCGCAGCTTTGGTTGGGTCAAATTTTTCCTACCAGCAGAAAGTAAATGAAACAATAAGTATTTTGTCACGATTTTGTCACGAGTCAATGCAGGATGTGAAGTACTGCTAATTTAGTTACCTAAATTCTGATTTGTGTAAAGTAAGGTTGATGTATTTCTCTTTTTCTAAAAGCTATTTGTGCACAAAGAGTGTGTATAACTTCTTTGGGTGACCTATAGCAGGGGAGAACCTGTCAGTTGTAGCTGCAGTATCCGAGTGCTGAGTTTTATTTTTGACTGCCCAGAGTGCAGAATGCTTTTTCCCACAGTTGGAGGTGTATGTATCTGCTGGATTTCTCACTCAGTCCAGTGAAACTACCCATTTTTATCATTGCTTTGTTTACAAGTGTAGAGTACAAAGGCTTTTCCTTTAATTTTATCTCAGAGTAAAATAGCTAATCTGTTTTGACATGCTATCTAAAAGACACTCAAACTAGTATATGGACTAACTCATCCATAAGTCATTTCTTTTATACACATGTACTGCTGTGTCCAAGAAAAAGAGTTATATTGGCTGCAAGAGTTTGAATAATAATGGTCATTAATATGTCGAATTGAGGGTCACCACATTCATCCCACATATCAAATCCCCTTTCAATGAGATCAGTTCCATCAGCTGTCAGATTCCATTAAATATATCCCCCAGACCTACTGACCAGCTGACAGTAGAGAAACTCAAAACCATACACCCACTATTAGCATTATAAAATGTGAAATCAGCTGGAAGGAATGATAGCAGAACTGAAAACAAAATAGATGAAAATCTATAATGCCCTTGTGTCTTCCAAACAGAAACCCCTAAGAGTTAAAATGCCCCCATAGAACATGGAGGTAAAAACAAAGGTTGTCACATTGTTTTCTTCATAACCTATAATGATTCTTTTACCTTTTGTTAATGCAAGATTTGCATAAATGTTTCATGAGGTTAATACAATGCATAAACTGAACAGTTTATTAAGCAACATCTGTGCTGTTTTCTCAGATAATGCAGTGTTGTTTCCAAGTCACTGAAATATAACCTATCATAAGGTTTTGGTTGTTAAAATACTTGTTTTGCAAGGCCTGTGATCACATCTGACATTTTTAGCAGATGCCACAGTAATACAAAAGAATTCCTTAATACCACACTATGTGTTAGCAAAGCACCCTGTAAGAAGTGGATAATATTCCACTGAGCTGCTATAGTTCATAAGACATGAGAACATCTCGTGTGTCACCTTTCAGATAAAAATACCCCATTTCAAAACCAGCACAACTGCCCATCAGACTTTTATCAAGCGAGATCTTATCATCCTTGACAGTTTTTGACTTTGCCATAAAATCACTTTATAGATTTTTTTTAAAAATTAAGAGTGGGAAAAACTTTACATGGCCACAATTTTATCTTGATATTGGTGCCATATGGGAGTCTTTTGGCAGAGAAAAAAAAAAAAAAGTTATGAGACCAATAATTTTTAATGAAACTTGGCTTAGCTCTTGAAGCAGGTCATGCAGATAAAAAGTGGGTGCATGAATTCTGTAGCCATATTCTCCTGCTTTTCTGGCAAGGCTTGCAAAAATGTAGTTTCAATTAAACTAGGGCATAATGGAGATATGTTTTATATTATTGATTCTGTAAGAAATAATTTTGGATTTAATTTATTTATTTTCTTCTCTTTTTTTTTTTTTTTTTTCCCCATGTGTTAACTTATTCTTCACCAAGAAGTATGGTAATTCTGGTCTTTGAAATTTGCATTTTTATCTGCCTCCCCTCATAAATCCCTGATTTTTTGGTTGTTAATTTGAAATAATATAATATTGTCCATGTAAGACTTCCTCAAATTGTGAGGATACAGGCCTTAATAATGTAAGGACCTTTTGTATTGGCTTAAAGGTTTTATGATTACCACTGAGGTGGGAAAACATTTTTTTTGAAAATTTTAATGGTATGTTTGCAGCAATTACTTTGCCATATATAAACTCGTACACTAGAGTTTATGCTTCTGTGTCCATGCAAAATGGACACTGGCTAGAGAGGTAGTGTCTGTGACAGCAAATGTGTTCATCAAGGATCCCAGCTAAATTCCAGATTGGCTTCTTGTGTTTCCATTTGAACAGATATGTTTATTTTCTAACCTATCTTGGACAGTGTTGGTTTGCTTTTGATCAATTGCCAGATCCTGCAACATGGAAGGGAGAAAGTTTCTCTGCTGCTGAAGGTTGCTTGCCTCAGCAGGAAAAAGTACCAAGGTGCATAAAATCCTAGGAAGTCAAACCAAAATTGTGCAACTTTATATGGCAAAACTCCTTCCGAAGACTTTGGCTCGGTAGCAGAAAGGAAAATGCTGAATCCAAACGAAACAAAGAAAATTTAGGTAGCAATAATGGCACAATTATCCCATTAGAATTTGTCTGGAGTACTATTGTTAACGCACAGTTAGTTTCAGTGTGGACTTAGGATGCACAGGGAATGCAAGATCAGACCCTATATAATGAAGGGATCATTTACACACATTATCCCCACAATGAAATGCTGTCACCCCTTGGTGGAAAACACAGCTGCTTTTTAAAAGCAGCTTTACTGTAATAAGTGTGCAACTAGAGCTGGTTGAAAAACACAAAAATTTTTTTGTGAAACATTTAAAACTTTTACGGTTGTCTCCCTTTTGCAGGTTCACAATAGAATATTTATTTCTGACACAAATTTTAAAATATTCTGTTCATAATTGTAGATTATTTTGAATTTTAAAATATTTTTTTTCCCAAAAAAACATGTTTCAGTAAACTAAAAATATTATGATTTGAAAATTACTTTGAACTCTACAGGATATGTTGCTAGCATATAATTTTAGGGAAAAAAAAGGAAAAAATTTGAAAGGGAAAATAATGGCCAGAAGTTCAGATAAAGGTGTTGTTTTAATTGTGTGTTTGATCTTCAGAAGTCATTAGGAATTTCTCATATCAGAGGTCCCAACAGCCATTACTATTGATGTAACATGTAGAAGTCAAAGGCACCAGCAGACCCCTGATGGTTTAAACATAAAATCCCTCCTAGCCTGGATATAGAAACTCAGAAAGGAGACTTAGAGAGGAACACCAAGAAAATAATGTGACCAGTATTGGTCATCCAGATGAAAAATTGTTTCTCTTACATGCAGAGATCATTATTTTTGTCATTCCTGTAGAAAGCAGAATATCTCACTTTTGTTTTTCAGTTAAAATGTAAGTAATGTATAGAGTGCAGTCTAATAGAAACAAAAAATCTACATTACAAGTTACATTAGAAGTTTCACATGTAGAAGAGATGTGATTTTCCAACCTTCTTGAGAACATTTTCTTATTTTTCTCTTTCTAATTTTCCTTATCTCCATCAATAAATGCTGTGCCCCAGCTGTGGTGGTGGTACCCAGTCAGATGATCTTTGCTCAGTACAACTGTACTGTTGACATGGTTCTACAATTAAGATCAGCCCTTACACTTGGTACATTTCCTTTGCCAGGAGTCTGTCCCTCCTGGCACAAGGGTCATGTCAGGAGGGAGCAGTTGGGTTGTCATCAACTATTTGGACATCATTCTCAGCTTTGCTGGGTCACCGTGTTCCTTACAGTAACTCAGTTACTTAGGCCAGTGGGACAAATCTATTGATAACAGGTCCTCCTGCATGTTCTAGCTAATTGGCAAAGAGTATTTTTGTTTTGGTTAAATTGCATTAGGCCTAATGAGCAGGTGTCTACCAGTTCACCACAGCGCAGGAAAAGCAGTCCTTATCTGTCCCTCTGCTGGGACTTCTGCCACATCCTCCTGCCGCTTCTTTGAAATTATTTGATTCATCAACCTGGTAAAAGGAGCTCCCACCCAGAGGAGGGAGTTATGGAGTTACTGTTTCCTGAGGTCTCACAAGCTGACCTGACTGAGAACAGTCAGATGAGTGACAAGAAGGGAAGGTCCATGGAGGGAAGGACTTACCCTCAGAAGCAGCAGAGAAATCAGTTCAACTCAGTGTGAAGCTGTTTCTTACACTCTTTGGGATTATTTGTCTGGGATTGCTGTAGAAGCTAACATTTTTGCATTCTTATTGTCATCAGACTTTGGCTCTTGGGGGTTTTGTTTCTTTATATGGAGCAATGCACCTCCGCAGAGTGAGTCCTTCTCCTAGCACACCTAGCACTTGAATTGTGTCTCTGTCATGTTCCAATAGATTTGCTGCTGCTTCTCATGGAGTTTCTTTTCTGTGAGTTGATTGACTTATCAGACAAATGCCAGCGCTGGAAGAGGCCAGGGGATAGCAGTGTATGACCAGGAGAAGGGATGAGGTTGGAGTGACTGGGACTTTGGCAGTATTTTTTAGATAAACTGCAGGCAGTTCTGTCGCAGCGCCTCTGCGCTCGGCGCAGCTCGCAGGCTAGCTCAGCGTAATTCACTGCGGCTAACGCGTAGCAGGTCGGGGTGGCAGGGCGCGTGAGCCACCTCCTTCCAGTGGGATCTTGGTTCCCCACGCGGCGACAGGGCCTAGGTGTCGTCACGACCACGGCAGCAGTAAAAGAGTCGACCCTCTGGTGTAGTGCAACAAGATGGTTTATTGGAGGGAGACGGACAGGGAGCTCAACCTCGGTCGGCAGCTGCACTCAGAGAGCCCCGAGCTGAGCTGCGCACTAGGTTTTATTCAGGGGAGGGTTCAGGGGAGGTGACAACAGGTTGACCAATGGGGAAACGGAGGGGTGTAACAAGGGGTGTTAACTATGAAACGGGGATCCAATCCCAAGCTGGAGGGAGGGGACTCCTTGGGCACCCACCAACCACTCGACGCCCTCCCTGGATCTTTCCAGAACCCAGGGAAGGACCCCGAAGTGATGGACAGGGGGCCCAAGGGGAGAGAGAGGGGATTGACAACTGGGGTAGAGGGGGTAGGGATGATTGACACATAACGGAATAGGACTACTTAACAGTAAACAAGTTGAAACCATTCGAACAGAGGGGGGATACAAGGAACGAACCATTATACAATGAACGTTAAAACATACATAAACTCATTAATTAATTCAACGAAACTAAAAACACACCGCTACACAGTTCCATGTGAGTCAAGTTTGTTGTGCATTACTTCCTGGAGTAGCAAGCTGTGGCATCAGAATTGATTGAGTTGTAGAGTTTGGTGCTTATTTATTTATGTATTATTTTATTTGAAGATTGGAGACAATCAAAGGAATGGCAAAGTTTTTTACATGCCTCAGAAAAATGTCATGATGTGGATATTTTGGGGTGGTGCCTTTATTTTTCGTTGCAAATGTTTGATGAAAAGATGGAACTTCATATTAGAAGTTCAATTTCAAATAGGATATGAAGAAGTCCTAAGCCCTGGTCTAACCCTGCACAGACTAAATGCATATGAGCCTTGCCTTGCATTTTACTCAGAGTGTGCTCAATGTGTTAGCTGCCCTAACACGGCTCCCTGGCAGACACTGGAGCCTGAAAGCAATCTGGGTTTATGGAGAGATGGCTCTACATTACACAGAGTTCTGTTTATAAAACAAACTGAAGGCTTTTTACAAAAGTGGAAACCTTTTGAGATTATTCCTCATTAACATTGCCTAATTGCAGCTCTTTGATCTGTAATTCCCTTGGCCCTCTCACCTCCTCTCCTCGCTCTGTTAATGGATGCTCTGGCCCTCGTTTTCCTCGCAGGATGAGCCTGTTTCAAATACTCAGAGCCGGCTGTTAACAGCCATCTGTTGCACACAGGCCTCTCTTGAAGTCACTGCATTTTCAGATTGATTTCGGTGGGCTTCAGGCCATACTTTATGTAACAGACTTTGCTGCAGCCCTTTTTGAGGCTGGGTACCAGCAGTAACCAGCACATTAATGGACACATGCAACCATAGGTATGAAAGTGTCCCTGGGCTTTTGTTTCATTAATTAATCAACACTGGTGTCGCATTATTTACGGTTTCATTTTAAATGTGTTTCTAAAGCAGAAAACCTTTGCATTTTGGCAGTTCCATAGGGGCAGGAACAAAACAATATTCTAGCGTTTATGTATGACAAATAAAAAATGTTAATTTTGGTGCATCTTCTTAAGTTATAGAGAATCAGCTACAAGACGCATCCAAGCATTCCAAAAATAAATCGTATGATGAGAGATGACCCTCTAAAAGGGCTTCTAGCCCCATACAACCATGGTTTACACTTTTAAACCTTGTGTTCTGTTCTTTCTCTCTATGGAAAACGGGACTCAAAAATTGAAAAAATTGTTAATGCAACTTCTGTGTAAACCTGGGCCAAGGTCTAGTCAAAATTGATGGGAAGGTTTTCAATAGATGTGCTTTGGTTTGACGGTCTCAGCTGGAACACCGCCTTACTGAAATGGTGATTTCCTGAAAGAATCCTCATAAAAATGATTAATTTTACTTGTGTTAGTCCTTTTACTTGTATTCCATGTCCATTTCTGCTCATTCCAATCTCAAATCTATTCAACATTCCAGAGGAAACCTTCTAATGTAGTTTGAGGAATCATTTCAATTTGCATCAAGGGTCATATGGCGATTAGAAGAAATAATTTGACCTGCCTGCTTATCATTTACAAACAGTTCAGCTGAACCACATTTACGGATTTTAAAGGAAATTCTGCAATATAATAATTGTATCTATTCATGCTATTTGTAATTTCCAAATGGTAAATCATCATCTGTAAGAAATGCTCTCAATCAAGGGAGAAAAAGACATATAATTATGTCATTTATAATGAATTCTAAAGGAAACAAAGACTTTAAGAGGAAAAACTCTAGAGAAAACCGAGGAAGAAAATCCACACAATAATACCAGTTGCTCCTAAGAAGATGCATAGCTAATGAAAAATTTGCATTTATTATATGAAACTCAACATCAAACACTTCAGTGAGGGAACTGTCAAAACTCTGGAGTCTAGGCAAACAAGACCTGACTTTTATTAGATAAATTACATACTCTCTTTCTTTTGTAAGCAGCAATAAAATCAACTTTTTGACAAATAGCTATCTCCTGGGTGTGAGTTCTGAGGATTGCTGCTAATCTTCATCTTTTGAAGCATCCCAAGGATTAAAGGCATATGTCAATAACAGTGGCCCATGACCTTTGTGTGGAAGGTACCAGAGTCTCTTGGTAGCAGCTCGGCCTGTGATGTGAGATGATATGTACAAATGCTGAGAAACCATGGAAGAACCCTTGCTGTGCAGAAATCTGTAGACTCAGGATAGATGCTTTCATACTATAGGGCTCTTGAATGGCACACATTGTCTGGCAGAATTGGGCTTAATCCATTTACTTTTAATGACAACTTTAACAAATAACATTGATTGAAAAAACATATATCCCTTAAATGAAGTAAGAAGGAAGAGAAAAACAAAATAAAATATCCAGTTTTCTACTGACATTTCTGTCTGCTGTCTAGATTTACGGCAGACAGAATTAATTTTAGTGCAAACAGCTTCTGTGCAAGCACTAATTGGTCTTTATTCTCATTTTGTAGATATTTATTAGGCCAGACTCTTCTGTTATGCTAGTATAAATCAATACTCAGATGAAGACAATGTAGTTACATCATCATAAGGGAAGGGAATAGCTTACTGGATAAGTGAGATGATAATAACAGCAGCAGCAGAAATGAAGGAATGGAAACTCAGGGGTTGGGTTTTCTGGTGGCTGTGGATGTTAAATACCTGACTTTCTCCTGCCATGGTATACAGGGTATGATCAGGGCAGAAAGTCCAAAATCCCTCTGAGGTTGTCCTATGGACCTGTATATTTGTACATGTTAGTGAAATTAAGTCCTGAAATCTCACCTTCTACTCCTGCTGCTGACATTGATTTCAAAGGCACACATAGCTCAGATAAAGAGCAAAGATGTAACTGCTTTCTCTGTAGTCCCTGGGACATCAAGAAGAAGCTGCTCAAAGCAGTAAAAACAAATTTGAGGTTTTCTGTCCCTGAGAAAGGGGATTGAGTCATTCCTGTAAAAGAAGAAGAGAGAGTGAAGAAAGAGACACACCTGAGGCGGCAAACTGTGGAGCTGGTGACTGTGACCAGGGGTCCCACAGAGGTCTGCAGCCTCCTTCTGTAGCAGTATCAGTACCAAGCCTGGTTTTGCAGGATTTAAACACAGACAAAGGTCATTGCACTGCAGATATTGTACTGCCCCATGTGAGTTTGCTGCTTTGACAGTGGCCTGATCTGGTGCTGCCTATGGCCAAATACTATTCTTGGAGTTAGGATTTTTCTCTGTATTTGTGGTAGCAAAGCATTATTAAATCTGACTGGAAATAATTTAAAAGGATGTAAAGCAAATTTTGGCATCTTCAGACTAACACAACTCCAGAACTTGTATTCTCAGCATTCTTGTCCTGACACTGCATGTCCTCTGCCCTCAATCCGATTTCACCCATTATGCTGGTTTGGTGCATTTGTCCTTTCCTGGTAATTCAACACATCCAAAATGAAAGTTCATAAAAGTGAAGAATGAGGAAAAAACATCCAAACAAACAGCAGGAAAATGATAACCTACCATGGATTGGACCTATCCAGTGTCTTTCTTACCAGTGAATGGAAGTTCTTCAGGCCACCATGCAAGTCCGAGTGAGAGGAAAATGCTGTCATTACTACTGCTGGGACTGCTGTTTTCTTGATGTCATTATAGTTCTGCCTATCAAGATAATTCATCCTGAGAAATAGCATATTGTCAGTGTTGGTTGGTGTCCTGAGAAAACAATTCAGATTGTCAAAGGAAGTCTGGTCCCTCCTCATATCCTATAGCACATAATTAAGAAATGAAGCAGACATCCCATAGGAACATAAGTAGAATGAATTGAAGCAGGCAGCTGTTCAGGTGACTGCCCATACTCTCAATCTTATCATAGCTCTCATTCCTGCACAATTACTGAGATGTGCTTTGCACAACACTTACAGTTATTAGATAGATCTGAGTTGGTGAATATTTTTTTCCACTGTTTAATATCATTAAACGCAATTAATAGATATTAAACAGAAGCATAAGGTCCTTGTTGTGTGTAAGGAGATAGAAGAAGATCGAGTTTATGCAGCTGTGTCTGGCAGAGGGCAGAATGTAAGAGTTTTACTAAAGAGTGGGGAGAAAAGAGATTAATGAGGTTTAACCTGGATCAGAGACTGAGGAATTTTTAAATGTATGCAAAAAGTAGAGTGAAGTGAAGTCTGAGCATCTGGAACTTCACAAATATCTTTCAAGTTCTGCCCTCAGACAGAGGGGAGTTACACAGTTTCTGCTTTGTGGAATAGTTTGGGCATCAGATTTCTTTTCTCTCCTTTTCACAGATGCCACGGTTACCTCTCTTGTGCTAGTGGACAGGTTATTGACTGCTTTAGGAAGTGATTTCTCTAATTTTTAAGTTTTGATTGCAAGAACAGAGTTTTGCTGCCCAAGGCCACCATATGTGCGGTACAGGTGGAACACAGTGTGCTCTGGCTGTTGTCTTGGTGCTAGTTGCAGTGGAAGAGAAAGTCAGTTCAAGGCTGCAAGCAAAGTCAGCAGAGGTCTATCCAGCTCCCTGAGAAATGTCTCTTCCTTTGGGAGAAGAATTTTTCTGTTCTTGGAACTATGTGGAATTGTAGAATTAGTGAAGCAAAAAGCAGAACTTCACAGAAAATTGAATGATTATTCCTTCAGGAAAAAAAATATTTTCAGAATTTTCTTGAAACACTGTTGACCATCATAGTGAAGGGCATGTATGTTATTAAAAATTAATGGTGAATCATAATCAGTGTCAAGTGCTCACAGACATTGTTTCACACTAGTTTGCCTGCCACTAAAAAAGATTCTGAGATGATTTTCTGTAGATGTGAATGGAGCCATGAATATCTGAGCAGTTTGGTTCCACCTGTCTGCATAGTACCTGAAAGCCATGAATGTGGAAGGTCAGAGATATGACATTAAATGAGTGTGCCACAGGCAGAGTCAGTGCCTCTGTTAAGAGAGATCACAGTCAGTGGAGATGTAGAATTTTTTGCAAGAGAACTGCCAGAGGACAGCTTCTTCCCTTTCCATAGAATAACAATGGTGGACTTCCCCAAAACATCTTCCTGCCTGAAAATACAGCTTAAAAACCTTTGGGTCAGAATACACAACTGTGAGTGTGTTTGTCACTGTTGACCCCTCCGCAGTGTATGCCAAGTGTCAGGGAGTTTTCAACTTATGGATCCCATTTCAGGCACAAACCCCACAAAGCAACACCAAAGACGATCAGAGAACACTTGCCAGCTTAGAGTAACAGTTGTAGATTTAGGGTTTATAGGGTGTGGCTTCCTCATTGCTCCTTCTTGGTCACCACTGTCGATTGCTCACAGATCGGGGAGGATCTGACCTGTACTGGCACAGAGAAGGAGGCTCCACTGCACAAAGAGCTTCAAAACTTATAACTTCCTTTGCTCACTCTTCCCAATTTTCATCCTTTCCAGTAATCTAAGACTTGTAATTACAAATATTATTGAGAGAAAATTTGATTTGCCAAGAATTTTTACTATTTTTTTTTTTGGTCTGTGTTGTTTCTGTAAATTGGATAGTTGTACCTTCCATAGTTGTTAACTTGCCAAGGATTTGATATTGTTGATTTTAACAATCCTGCCAAAACCTTTTCTTTGCTGAATTTCTTTCATTTTTGTATTGTGCATTAGTATTCCAGCATTCCAGGGTTAACAGGCTCAGAATTTACTTCTCTGTAGCTCAAGGCACTGTATTAACTTTGTTTTCTATATTGCCCAGGAATTTTTCACATTAGGTCGGTTTTGATATTGAGAATATTTTCGATAATTGAGTTAGTTCTAGAGTACAGTAAGGACTTTTTTCTTTCTCTGTTCCAGGCCTGCATTATTTTTGCTTTAGCTTATCTCATTTTGCACATTCTCTCACTGAACTGTATTCCAGTGGTTTAAAAAACACATCATTTTTTGTCAGGAACAATCTGGCCTCTCTTCTTATAACATGATACAGTAGCATTTATTGTCATAGATCTGACAACTATGTTAAGGAAGATTGAAGACTGACAAAAAATGGGGCCAATAACACCCTTAAGAACAGAGACCTGGTGTAAGCCAACAAATATTGATGAAATTGTGATGAAATCATGCTTAATCAGGCTGTACTTGAATTTAGCTGTTACTCCTTCCTAAAATATATGTTATAGTTTTCTGGCTTTCGTAATAATTTATTTTTCAATAGGCAAAGCTTAGAGAGTTTGAAAAGATACCTTGCTGGTCTTGAATTGACTCTATTTCTACCTATTTCATCCGGTGGAATGGAGAGCCCAGGATCACCAGGTTTTGCCAATTTTTTTTTTTTTTTTTTTACATAATTGTCTTTCAAGAATGAAATTCACTTGGTTTTTTTCACAATTTCTGCAGTTCATGAGATTATTCATTTGATGGACTCTCTCTTAAGTGGATATACGTGTTTGTACGGCAGTCTTCTTCTGAGGTGTGCTGTTAACTTTTCATAAATGGCAAAAGCCCTATAATGAGTAAATACCTTTGAGGTGCCAGTGGCTGAGACTATTTTGTAAATAAAAGTAAGAAATATAATATGAAGTTAAAGTTCTGGGGGTTTTTGTTGTTGTTGGGTTTTTATTGGATTTTATTGGTTGGTTGGTTGGTTGGGGCGGGGTTGTGGTTTTTTTGTTTGTTTTTGTTAGGGTTGGGGGTTTTTTGGTTTTTTTTGTGGGGTGGTAGGGTTGGTTTGTTTGTTTGTTTGGCTTTGTTTGTTTGGTTGGTTGGTTTGGGGTTTTTTTCTGATGCTAAACTCTTTTCCAAGGCTAGGATGTGTTCCGTGTATGAGGACCAGCTTCAACATTTATCACAAGCAAACCACTGTGCTATTCCAAACATGATATATTTCACTTTAGTAGTGCTGACTTCAGCTTACTAATTGCCTGACAGCATTTTCTTTGTTAAGCTTTAACTGTGATCATCACACTTTTGTTGTACTGACAGTGGAAATATTCAGTAACAGACGACCTAAATACATCATAAGCACAACTGTACTAATCTTTCATAATGGGTGTGCTTTTGGAATTATATGGAACACGTGCATATAATCATTGTCAGGAGCTACATGCATTCAAGTCACCAAAAGCATCAACTGAAAGCATTATCTGACAAAGCATTCTGATGCTCAATGCACATGACTTACAAAAAAATACCCAAAACACACACACAAAAAAAACAAAACCAAAAAGCAAACAAAACAAAAACAAACAACAACAACAACAACAAATTAAAACCCAGACCCATAAGAAGCAGTTTTTATTTTATAGCCAATTGAAGCTGCTTATTATATCAGAATCAGCAGGACAGACCAATCATCACCTGCATATGGTCTGGATCAAACTAGTCAATTCCTTTTGTGATGATATGAGCCCACAGAAATCCACAGGCCCTCTTTCTGCTGAATTGGCTAGTGTTTCTTGTTTTTTAGAAAAAAGGCAGACTGCATACATCATGTATGCTTGGAGAGACAGCGTCCACAGAGATCTAATTTTGCACAGAGAAGAGTTCTGTAGCTTTGGCTGAACAAAGACTGATTTGCTGCTGCTATCACTTTCTAATTGTTTGAAAGAGAAGGTTCAGTTTCCTGGCATGTAAGCAAAGGTGTGGGAGCTCAAAGGTCCGTGCTACGTGTCTGCTTCCACACCGGCTTATTTGAACTCACTTTGTAAGTTTTTGTTCCTTCATGTTCCACACTCAGCTAATAAAGCTTCATTTGTAAGAGCTGCGATCAGCTTCTATGCATCAGTGATGAAACCTACATCATGAATCATGACGCAGTCTAGAAATTTTGAAGTCCCTTAGCAGCTGTAGCAGCTCAGAGCAGTGCAGACTCTGGTCCACGCTCCCTCAGGTGCTCAGCAAACTCCTCTGAACCAGGGAAGGGCATCTCTGTGACTCCCTGCACTCAGCAGCTTTAGTCCACCACCAAAGGCCTGAATTTGTCAGAAGATGATCTAAAAACTTCAACTGTTTTTAATATACATTAATTTCTCTTCCTGACAGTAATATTGCGCTAGCAGCCTTTCAAGTCTGAAGTTGAATTGCATAAGCAATGCTGATTACATGTCAGGGCTGTTTAAATGCTCTGGCATTTGTCGTGTTCCGGCACACAGACAGGGATTTTCACAAGCACCACCTTGGTTTAGGATTTAGTCAGTTTGGAATATCTCTTACAATTTGGAATATCTCATTCAGTTAGCTTAGTTTGTCACCCTTTTCTGCTCCTAATGATCTCCTGTATGATGTTTAATGAACTCTCAGAAATGGATATATGTCATGGAAGATCTGCCATTTCTCTCTGTTTACTAAATATTTCCAAAAGGAGCACCTCTGTGCTCACAAACCTACCCTGTATGTGTATCAAAATAAAAGGGCTTTGGAAAAGATACTCTTCCAAAATACGTGAGGAGGAGCTGTTCATGAACACCTATTTCTGCCTTTGTTTTTCTGTTTTTTGGGTTTTTTAAACTGTAGTTTAGTGCCAATGGAATGGATAGAAATAGTAACTCAATTCTATGGTGACAATTCATCAAGAATCTTTATTTTTATAAGGCCCCTACAACATTTTATGTATAAGATTCAGCGCGGTGTGTGATAAAAATGTCTAACATCAGCCAGTGACTTTCATTTGAATGAGTACTGAGGGAACAAAGGAAAAGTAAGAAGGTTCATTAAATGCAACTCACATTCAAAACCGAGAAGACTGAAATTTAAAAAAAATGGGTAAATTTGCAGTGAGATTCATAGTTTTGCAAATATTGCATTACAATACTGGGACAATTTTTAAAGTGAAGATTTTTAGAACCATTATAAAAAATGAGAATTACTTGTGCATTATAATGGACACAAAACAAGCAATGATCCCTACTAGGAGTTACCCATGTTCTGAAAAACTTTAGATACAGTTTTATGATGTAGATTTCCCTGTAGGCATGTAATTTGCAGCCAGATTATTAAATGAACTGATTAATGATATTTCTTTTTCTAAATATTTATGTGTAGAGCAATGTAGTTGTGGACATGTGCACGTATGTCTTCTGTAGCCTTCTTTGAGAATATCTCTTTTCAGGTCCAAGTGGGTGCACTCCAAATCAGTACTGTTCTGAAATAAACTAGGCATAGATTTGAAAAAACACAATATTCAAGGCTGATGCGGCAGACCAATCAGAGACTGTTTAGGCTGAGGTTTTTAAATTTCTTTTTCTAGTTGATTATTAATATTTTCTTGAATTTTGTATAAACAGCAATTCAATATTAATTTATTTCCAACTGCAAGAAAAACTAGGAATTATTAGCTTTGTAAGTAGTATCATTGACTTTAATTCTGCTGTCTATGAGCTGAAAAGGCACAGGTGTCAATGCAAAATTAATACCAAATTCATGGAGAAGAAAGAAGAGTCTCCACAATTATATGAATGCAGATGTAAAGAATAGTAATTTACCTTTAAAATATTTGTTATCAAGTGATATTTCTGTCTCCTTTCACTTACCTTTAAAATATTTGTTATCAAGTGATATTTCTGACTCCTTTCATTTAAATGCTGGTATATATTTTTACAGTTTATAGTTTACAGTTAGTACTTTTCTTAGCTGATATTCAAAGGAAAACCTTCTTGCCTTTTTCATATGCCCTGGTCTTTTTATAAGGAAATGAATAATGAATTAATTTTAAAAATAGGAGCAGCACTAGAATTTTGAAGTTTACAGCAAAACGACTTCACATGGAAATTTGCAGTGATTTTTGTGCAGTACATCATTATGGCATTGGTCCTCTTGCCAAGCTTACAGAGCATATTTCAGTCTGTGTGACTTTGAAGTATGTGTTCTCTTAAGGCTTAACAATGTCAAGCTTCATAACACAAGAGCTAGTTTGCTTACTTCCTACTTTAAATTGCTCGTAATTTGAGACATGCAAACATTTCCACTTTATAAAGCAAAGCTACTAAACATATTATTGCTCCAACCTGCAAGTTTTATAGCCTCTGTATATTTAGAAAGCTGTGCTTTATTAAAATAAACTGTAAAGAGGCTTAACTCATTATGGAATCTGCGAGTGTCTAAAATGAAATATCTTCCATTTATTATAGGGATTTAAGAAAGTTTGAAAAAAGACTACAATACTGCTGTTGCAGAAACAGGATGCTAACAATTTTTTAGGCCTCTGAGGTCTGTAGCTGGAAGTACAATTTATTCAGGGGATAGGTCTGTCTAGTTACTGAAAAAAATCACAGTTTTGCTTTGTGCAGCCTTCAAAGCTTGAAAATGGGTCTTCTACCTGAGTTCGAGCAGAAATCTTTTCAAACACTTAGACAAAGTAGATTTAGGTAGCATCACTTAATTTTAGCTTTACATAGACAGAGTACTCATTTTTCATAATTTTATCTCCCTGGTAAATCCCTCCTGGAAGCCATAAATGTAATGTGGAACTCTAGACTCCACAAAATTTTGTAAATGCATATTTGGATGAAAATGAATGGAGATTCTAGTTCCGTCTTTATTCAGAGAGATGGAACTTTAACTGTTGACTTTTTGGCATTCATATTTTGTTATAATTAATTTTTTTATTCACTTTTTTAAGTTCACTTTTGGGCCCAGGACCACTACTGGTTAGAGATAATAGTTCCAAAGGAGAAAAATGTTTTTTTGTTTTCACAAGCCTAATTAATGGTCTGTATGCTGTCTCCTTAAATGTTGGCTTTTACCATCTGAATATGTTACATAGTCTTTATGTCAATCACATTTCTCAAGGCTGTTCTATGCTGAACAAAAACTATCGTTGCTGAATTTTGGTAGCTCTTGTTCTTGTAGGAGCATCTCACTCAGAAATTTTTTCTTCGACTTCACAATAGGAAGTTTGACTTGTCCGACCAGAAAATTTCCTACAGGAAAAACAATAAATAGAGCTCAGGTCCTAATGATTTGCCAAGTCCTTAAAATTACTGAGTCTAATAGGAGCAGGACTGAAAGACCTTACAGAGATGTAGAGAGTTTTTCCAGCAGAGGTGTCTTCTGTCTTCAGCCTTCCATTGCAGCTGCTTGGTGGCACAGAAGCAAGAGCACCCATGGGATTCTGAGGCTGGGAAGGGATTGTGCATATATCCATTATTTTGTTTAGGCAGACATATTTTTTGTGCTAGCCAGAGTGAAAAAAATTGTCTGGCTTTTTGAATTGCTGCAAAATGCCTGGTTGTTTCAAATACTGTATGTCCCAGCAGATATAAAGAGTAAATCCAGCATGCTGACACAGCCAAAGCTGTGGACAAGGGGTGGGGTTAAAAGAGACCTGCTGTGCTCTCATGTGTCTGTGGCAGCTGGACTTCCCCAGCCTGCCCGTGAAGAGATGGAGAGTCTGCTGCAAGAAAAGCTTGACCAGACCCAAAGCTGCACACTCATACAAAAGAAGGTTTAAATCTACGTGGGTGGTGTGTAAAGGATCGTAAGCAGCAGCCTGGAAATAAAGCAAGGCCTAAACGAAGGGAAGAAACTTTGTCTTAAATGAGATTGCATAAGCGTGACAATTTTAGGGACTGGAAGGATGTGGAAAGTTCTTCTTTGCTGCTTGCTGAAGAGTCAAATATGTGTGAGAAAAAGGGACAGCATTAGATATGTTGCAACGGAATACATGAAATGTGTAGTTTTTACTCGGTTTTGCTTCTATTAACATTTTAATTACATAGTTCATGTAAATTGGGCAGAAAGGCCAATCTTGTACCAAGGAAGTTGGATAAAATATATCCACAAAAATATTTGAAGTAGTGTTTACTACTTTGAAATACATAGTTTTCCATTAGTTTCTTAGCTAGTTTTTTTTATTAAAATGTGTATTTCCTATTTTCTTTTCAACCTCTTTCCCTATGAATGTTGAACAAATCTCAGTAAATTAATTATCCTGAAAATAAGAAAGCTGCAGGTGTCAGACAGTTTCTAGTGGGTATAAAACAACCTTCATTTGTCCCGCTACCAGTATTGACTTACATGATTGTTACAGGTGTATTTTAAACCACTCTTAACTGCCACGTTTAGGGCAGTTTTACAAGGAAACTGCACCTCTACAGCTGTATTTCCACTAGATTTTTCATAGCTAAAAGCTGGAAGACAAGAAACTCCTTTGGATTCTCTCAGATTAGGGAAGGTTTTCAACATGTGGTCACCAACCTATCGTATAAAAATTGTGATGTCTCCCTCTCTGATCACACCTTTCTCCTGCAGGTATTCATTGGACAAATTCTGATAACCCCTGCCAGCCTGCTGTGCTTTGGCAGCCTTGGTTCTTAGGGAACATAAGACAACTGCCTTCTTGTTGATCATGTCATTTTTAGCTGCTCAATAACCTCAAGGTACTTCCTTCTGCTGGTGAAAAGGCCGTTTCATCAAGTGTAAAACAGACTATTAAGCACTCAGTAAACATTATTAAAGAACTTGTAAGCAATTATAGACTTCTAGCATCTGTGGGGTCAGGGAGGAGTTTGAAGAATTCCTTTACTGGCTGCAGAAGCACAAAGAAGCCCTCTTAATCTCCTTTTAGATGCGGAAGTTTTTTTGAACATTAGCTTCTCAAGTATCTGGAACTTAGGTGCTTAAAAAAGTCATCTGTAGATTATATTTTGTATATTCTTGAACATTTCCTAGTTCAGTTACCCACCAGAAGGATTTTTAAACCGCCACTTTGTTCCGCTTTGAAGTGGCGACAATGGAGCTAACAGGCATAATTAAGAAGTTATTCCGACTGTAACATACATGCAGTATTTCTTTGTTTTGTACTTGTTGGTCTTTGAAGGCTGTTTTAATGAATGGCATATGCTAAGCAGTTAATTCTGTACCACTTTACACCTTTAGTCATAAATCAGCTGAAGTTCTGTCCGGCTTCTTTCCCGCCCCTCGTCTCAAACTTACTGCAATTTCCCCACTGTTCTCCTTATAACACACAGTGGGGTGCATAGCCTGATTCAAGGGCTAAGTTTTTCAGAAATATTTAAATAAAATAACTTCTGTTATTTATAGAGGAGCTGTAATTTCAGTGAGTATCTGCCACCTAACCCAGAGCCCAACAGCAGCACTCTGCAAGGTCTGAATGACGCTGGCTCAGAAACAGGGCAGTTTTCACTGCCTTTACCCCATGTGTCTCTGTAATTGGGAAGGAATTGATTGTGGCCCTGCAGGGATTGCAGCTCCTCATTCTGTCTGGAAAAGACAACCTGGTTAGAGTGGTACTGGTGTAAGGAGTGGTAAAAACATCCTTGGAGACAAGTAGCACCTAAGAGAGTTTATCCTGTGGTGCGAGCAGTTCCAGAAAGTTGTTATAAACCTTCTTTAGAATAAAAAAAAAAGCAAACTTGGTTCATGGTGCTAAGGGAGTTTGGGTCAATAGAAGACAAAGCAGTGACCACTGCTACTCTTAGGTGTAAGAACTAACCAGCCTTTTCTGTCCCTGCAGCTCCCGTAGTGTCACCTTCAACTCCAGATCCTTACCTGCAGCCATCTCCTTTGCCTTTCCTTTTCCTTGCCAGCCTCTGGTTAATACAGCACTTATCAGATGAACTCTCCCTCCAATATCTCTATTGCCAAATCAGGGAGGACTCCATGTGTATTTTTGATGTGCAATAAATGATGTGTTCCTGATGTTTTCTAGCACACCTGAATGTGGTGTCCTGCTTTGGCTGGATGGTTTGTTTGTTCAGATCCTCTTGTTTAACCATTAGTTTTCTGTTCATTTCCATGTCTTTCTCAATTTTCACATATGCTTAAGCTTTTGCAGCTCTGGTCATGAAGGGGTCAGAGAGGTGATTACAAGTTGTAAGATGACCTTACCAGTAACTCTTTAAGCATAAGTAATGTTCTGAAATTGCCTAAAGCAAAAACTGCCAATTCAGAGCTGATTGTAATGAATCAGGTTCTTCTATACAAAATAATGTGATCAATTTCTCATTTCACTGAATAAATAAGCTGGAAGATAGGGAACTGTCTATGACCCGCTGTTAACCTTTTTCCTCATTATTCATATCAAACCTATGACATGCATGTAAGAAATCTCTGGTTCAATTTTAGCTAATTATTTGTTAGAAGTGAGGGCTCTGTGAAGTGTTACTGATTGTACAAGTACCCAGGGACCTTATGACATCTGATGAAAATAGTACCAAAGCAGTTACTCAGGCCTGTATGCTTTTTGTCTGGCTATCATTATAACTAGAAATATTCTATTTCTAGGCAGCAAAACCTGTGTGTTTGCCAGTGCTGCTTCTCTCAGGTACAAGATACTCTTAAAATTCATTATTGCTCAATTATTGTTGCAATAAGGGCATCAGAGAAAAAACCATAGGAATGTGCATTGGAATAAATTATAAATTTGTGCATACAGTTTATTAATACTTTGCAATTTAATGCCTGAACCGCTTTGTCTGTAAAAATTAATTTTTGTTTATTGGCTGCTTTTATTTTATTGGCTGCATAGGATAAACAAAAAAAACTTTGCTAGCATGTGCTGAGTACAATTAATTTTACATGATCAGTACAATTAATTTCACATCATCTTTTTGTTGCAACTTACTGATTTTTTTAAGGTGCATTGATTTGCAGTGCAATGCAATGTTTTCTAAAATGCAGAACAGATTTAGAAATACAGGGATTTGTATAGAAATAAATAAGTTAGTAGCTCAGATGTTGTGCTCCCCATAGGCACAGGGTTTTCAGAACTGGCACCAATGTCACCAGCCAGTGCACAGGAATTCTGCACCATAACCCATGCACAAGCTAGAATTTTTCATTACAATATTCCTAAGAAATTCCTGACATCCCTCTTGCAGGTGGGCAAGAGAAACCCGGTGAGTTTAATGTCTTGTTGCAATTTACGCTGGAGACATGTGAGTGCTGGGAACCGTCTAACTTTAAAATATAAAAGCATCATCTCCCTACCCCACTGAGTGAAATACACCTCAGGGATTGAAAAATGTTCACATCAAGAAATAACTTTCAAGCTGTATTATTTCTGCCTAAAGAAGTCCCTGGAGACTGCATCTTCCCAAAAAATACATAATGGGAAGAAGGAAATCAGCAAGGAGGTGGAGTGTGAACAAAAAACAGGACTGATCTTTTTGGCGATAGGATTGTTGTATAATCAAAAAAATCCCCGTTGTTTTTAAAGGACAGAGAAACAATTAATTCTTAATCAAAATATTAAGATCACACAGAAAAAAAAGTGTTCTAATGGCACACATAAAACATCTCTCCTTACTGCTGGAATAGATTCCAGGAAAGCAGAATTTAAAATCAGTTGATAAAACATGAACTGCTTCATTAATAATTCACAAATTTTTGTCTTTCTGGAAATCCAGTTTATATTAGAAAATATGATTCTATGTGATGCAACTTTTACATAATTCCCAGTATCTGTAGCTTGTACTGCAAAGTCAGTCTCTCAGGCCAGCAGATGCAAAATTCTGAGCTTTGGGGACTGAGAGGAGTGCTGAACATTGCCTACAGAAAGCTCTTTGGGAGTCTTACATTTATGAATTTATGTAGGTTTATTATTAAACATGGCTCATTATGTTAGCAGCCGTGGTATGAGGCAGAATGAAATCAAAGAGAAGTGAACCCTCTTAGGTAAGCTGGGTGCTACTTCTGTGTGTATTTTCAGAAGAAACTGACAACAATGGCATCAGGACACTTTAGAAGGCGCATCACAGATGATGCCTCTGATGCCTGGAATGACTCTGTGTTTGATTCCAGCTCTTCTCTTATTTTGTACAGGTATAGCGAAGGTCTCAAGTTAGAGGCAGTGCAGGTTCAGGCCAATGAATTATGGCCCTGAAGGAATTTTACAGCTCAGCCAAGAAGCCCTCAGTACACGGGTTTATCAAAAAAGTGGTGGCAGGCTCCTGGCTGCACCCAGTGCCATCAGGCACAGTTAAAATGAAGTTAGAGAGAAGACAAATGAAGGCTGCTCTCTTCTCAGCTAAGTCAGTCCATGGTCTTCCTTGACCCTGGGGCTGGTGGTTGCTGACTGGAATCTCAATGGCTATTTTCTAGTGACAATTTCAGTGTCTGAGCTCATTAATCAATTTCTATTCGGCAGGATCAGTTTGTGGAAAACTTGCAAAGGTTACTTAATCCAGAGGGAACATGTACTGTTAGACAGAAGTCATTTCAGTCACAGCATAAAAACAAAATTTTCCAAATCTGTCTTGTATCACATTTTCCATGACTGTATCAGTTACTGATAGCAAAGAACAAATCACCAAGATCAGTCATAGTGATGTTAGGAAAACACCACCTCTGCCTGCTTTCCTTAAGAAAATAAGTCTTTCTGCATCATAAAATCCATCACATCTCTTAACTCCATGGCTCCAGCGTGAAACAGGAAACAACAGTGCTGAAATAGTCAAAATTGAAAATGTGAGAGAGGCTTTTCTTTAACTCTGTCCAGTAATATCAGTTCTTATCCAGCCTAAGAACTGGATTTCAAAGCAATTTATAGAAATCCACAATCTGTTTAAATCCTTGAAAAGTTAATCCTTACAAACACCTGGCATAGGACTTGAGTGACTTAAAGGAATTCCCAGGGTTCTGTAGCTTTGCACGAGGGTGCACACACACTATAGGACACCCAGGAGGGAAAACAGACATAGGAGTGGCTGGTGGAAATAAAGAAATGCTTTAGTGTTCAAAGAAATTGGCTTAATAGTTTCAATATGAAAGAATAAAATACTACTTTATTTCTTAAAGATGGTAAAAAATATTTTTAAAGCAAACCTTCAAATATTTGGGTTCAATCTCAGTTGCCCATTGTGTGGGAATGGTTATTAGCTGGCCATGGCAATATCCTGGCAAACTGCCTCCTCAGTGAGGCACAATGCCAGAGTTTGGTGTGATTCAAAAGCTCAGTATAGTTAGTGAAGTCATTTTGTGCTCAGTATTTTGGTTTATTTTTTTCTTTTAGGGTTTTAAACTTTTTTTTTTTTTTTAATTTCAATATTTTCTATTTTATTGTTTCCATGTGTTTTTCTCTGTGCTAGTATGAACCTTCTCTTACCAGGGATGATGAGCTGCTTTGTGACCTCTCTGAAGTGTGGAGTCTGATGGGGTAACTGGACAGTGTCAGAACCAGCATAGCACCTTTGTACTCTTCTGCTCAGACTGAGAAATGAGGTAAGGTGTGTACCACAGCCACCTTTTCTAATGCGGTTTGAAAAAGGTACTGTGGTCTTTCAGGACTTGAAAGGGGCATGTAAGAAAGATGGAGGAAAACTTTTTAGCAGGTCCCATTTTTATAGGGAAAGGCATAATGGTCTTAAATTGAAGGAAGATTAATTTAAATTGGATATAAAAGGGTATTTTTTACAATGAGAGTGATAAAACACTGGCACAGTTTGCCCTGAGGCGCCCCATCCCAGGAAACACTCAAGGTGAGGTTAATGGGACTTTTGGTAACCTGATCTCGTTGAAGATGTACCTGTTCATTGCAGAGGGGTTGGATTGGATGAGCTTTAAAAGTCCCTTCCAACCTAAACAATTATGTGATTTTTAAAACCACATCTATTTTGCTTATGGTGAATAACCCACAACTATTTCTTTCCTTTACCTGAACTTGGATTAAAATTTTTGTGGAGCCTGATCAGTTTTTTCCTCATGTTGCTACTCAGGAGACCTTTTCCCAGAATCACAGAAATCACTAAGGTTGGAAGGAGCTCTGGAGATCACCCAGTCCAACCCCTGCCATGGCAGGGTTACCTGGAGCAAGTTACACAACGTGTCCAGGGGGTTTTGGGATGTCTCCAGAGAGGGAGACTCCCTTCCCTCCCTGGGCAGCTCTTCCAGTGCTCTGCCACCCTCAGTGTAAAGAAGCTCTTCCTCAAGTTGAGGTAGAATTTTTTGTGCTTAGTTCAAGCCATTGCTCCTTGTCCTGTCCCTGGCTCCATCCCCATGGCACCCTAGACATTTGCTCTTAGCAGAGCTGATGGGAGAACTACTACCAGAAAAGACAAAAAATATGGCTGGATTAAGTCCCAGATTTACTCACTCCACAAGATGGGCAAGATGTGCAGGTGGTGTTCACATGTTTATCCAAGGATCTGGACTGAGGTCGCTTCCAGGGAAGGTTGTGAGTTGTAGAGGGTCACACCTGCCACAGGACAGGTCAGGTTAGTTATCCAGCATGGTATGAAAGTGTGGGGAAGGAAGGACTTTTCCATACTAAGCATCAGGGTAACTTGTGGGAGGTGCTTAAATGTAGAGACAGCAGTGAGTTTACACAGAAGTCAGGCACAAAACCAGAAGTCTGGCCATGAACTACCCAGAGAAGAATCCTCTGTGGAGTTAATGAACACTTACAGGACATTGTTGTGTGATTTCCACAAACATCTTCTTCTGTCAGCATTTTTTTTTTTAATTATTTTTTTTCCCCAGCTTACTATGGTAGTTATTCAGTGATGCATGTTTTTCATGGAAAAAAATTCTTGATTTTGTGAATTTTTCGAGTATATTAATTAGTGGTAACCTTAAAGTCAGGAAGGTACTCTTCTTTATGTGATTTCCATATGTACATTTAGTTTCCATGATGTCCTGATGGATTCCCAAAATATTAATAGGAATGAGCCGAGGCAGAAGTTGGTGTATTAGCGTCTAGAAAGATTTATTTTTCATGGCAAAGTTTTACAAGAAAGATTATTCTGTAACTCTCCGCACAGATACGCGTGGATGAGTGGATTGCAAGTGTTACTTCCACAATTGGTTCTGGAGGCATTAGCTGACAGGGTGATTGTGCCCCTTTCCCACACATGTTAGCAATGATCTTGTTGCAGGAGCATTGCAGGAGATATTGAAATGAGCTGACTTTGAGAGTGTTTCCTGAGTTTAAATTCCTTGACTGTAAAGCAATATCCTAACAGTTATATGCTACTCAACGACAGAGGGAAAAGGGGAAAAGTGATCGAGAGATGCATAATGACCTGATTTTTTGCCACTGTGTTGAAAAGCTGCAACTACATTCCATGGCTGTACCTCTGCTGTCTTTTCAGAAAGATCCTGATTGAGATGTTTATGCAATTTCCTGTTAGTGGTAACAGTTCTGTTTTCTTGCATCTGCTTCTCACCCTGTTTTCAGCAAAGCAGTGTTGATGCAGAAGGTGGCACAAATAGAACTTTACCTGTCCTACCATTACCATAATTTGGCTGTAAGCATGCAGGTTTTTAATGGGTAATTGATTGGTGACTGTTGAAATTAAAATTCCGTCCTAGGTCCCTGTTGGTCAGTGCGTGTTCAAAGCAGTCTAATACTCTTCAATACAGCCAAGAGCAGCTTCTGCTGGCTGCTGCTCGGGAGAACCAAGGCCTCAGATTGCCTCTGGCTCTCTCCATGCTTGAAAATCCAAGTTCCACCATGCTTCTGTGTAATAGACACAAGGCATACCAGATGCAGACTGGAAATTGGCTTTTAATGATTGATATTGCTTGTGTGAAGCAAGGATGTTGTGCTGAATATAGAAGTGCTGTAAGAGCATTACCAGCAACACTGAATTATCACAGACATGTCATTGATGTGAGTATTTAAGCTCTACTTGACTGAGAACATAAGTTCTGGTTCCCTTGGATGTAGGTATCATCTTCGTCAGTGGCAATGAACATTAAATAACAGAGGAAGAATCAAAGAAACCAGACTAAAACCTATCAATTTCTATCAATTTATGTTGACCTCTATAGGTGAGAAAACTATTATGACTTTGTTTACCCTAAGAATGCTACTAACTGAGGTGGAGCTGAGCTGGTGCTGTGAGAACAGCCCCTCTCTAAATGAAAGTAATTATTTACGAGCAGGATTGTACCACGGGACTGAGGGTCTGAATCTCCAGGATTCTGGAGAGGTAGTTAAAACCTGGCTTTGCCAATATATTTGCCACAATCTACTCCGTTGCATAAAAATGCTGAAAGTTTTTTGATCCCAAACCTTTTACCTGCAGAGGGATACCCAAAAGCTTAATTTCTTTCTCATAGACTATCTTACTATGTAAAGTTTTCCAAAGTGTTTCTGTTCAAATCAAATAACAGAATCTCCTGATTGCATTTCCGTCCTGTGTCTCGGTGCAATCTGGAATGAATAAAAAAATGAGAGAAAAAATTTGACACACAGTATTGAGATGCCAGGCAAAGCTCTGGAGGGCAGAACAAAAGGGGAGAGAGCCCAAGCATTCCAGCCATGGGAACATCTGTACAAAAGCACTGCAGCAAAGACGTGCCAGGTGGTGGTGTGGCCCCTGAGAGAGCTGGTGCTGGACACATGGGTTTGGAGCGCGCTGCTGTATCCGGTGTATTCTCGTCAGATTACATCCAACGAGGCTGGTCTGCTCCACCTATGGTGTTACTGAGGGCTGACCTGCACTGCAAATCATCCAGGTTATAAGAAAGTATAAACCTTATTTATTGTTCTCTAAATGTGCATGCAAATGCAAATTCTCCTTTACATATAAGATAATAACATTATTTGTAGAACCATGGTCTGTGTTTGAGTGCTAGTTTTCTGAAAATGCATGTTTTGCATGTATGTTCCTTTCCTTTGGGGCATGTTTAGTATGAACCTCTGTATATCTACTTGTCTCACTTGTGTTTGATAAAAAGACCTCATGTCTGAAATGTATGATTTTAGAGCAAAGTTTTTATTTGAATTCTGAAAGTACCATTTGCCCCTGGTGCTCCTGTACACAGTGAGTTAAAGTCAAACTCCTGACTGTAATCCTGTCCCACAAGATTCTCAGGCAGGAGCTACTGCCATTGACTATACATTTCATATAAAAGGTACACAATTGTCCTCTTAATAATTTCATTTACTATGGTGGGATTTTTATTCTCACTGTACCCTTTAGCTGGAAGAGGTGGTAGATTTATGAAGTATTTCCTGGACTTGCCTAGGGCACAGCCACAGGCCCTAGAAGACATTAATTAAAATAGCAGATTCTATTCCCATTGAGACAAACAAGGTGTCTAGACTGACAAAATGGCACGCATAGCCTGGTTCCTAAACAGCATTTTGGACAAGTAAGAGCAGTAATTTGCAAAATTGGAATTGATCTCTGAAATATAATCCATGAGTAGAAAATCTCAGTACAGAAATTCTGAATATACTGTGTGTTATGGATAGAACTAGTTCAGAGCAACACTTTATTCACCATGAATGGTTGGTTTTGGTGTACTTAGTGTTTGAAAATTCACCTTGACTTCAGTATTGGAACATCATGCAAAGATTTAGAAGGCTGAGCCAGAAAAAAAAAAAAAAAAATCCGAAAGTACAACTGAATGATTTTGTACCTTCTTCAGGGTCTGAAATAATGAACATCACATTTTTCATTTGAAAACAAGAGTTTAAAAAAAAAAAAAAAAAAAAAAGGTAAAATTTAATTTTTAAATTAAAACTTCTTTGCTCTTTATAAAAAAAATAATTTAATATTTTTATATATTTAATTTTTCTAGAAGTTCTTTTACTTTGCTTTTGCTGAGAAAAAAAGGTGTTTCAGTTATTGTCTACTAGTGTTTGATGAGAAAAATCAGTGTCTCACAAAGTTGCAGACAGAAGTGTGGGATGTGACTGTCAGTAGGTATTGATTTTTAATATCCAAAATAGCTCTCAACACCATAATGATGTTTGATAATTTACAACAAATAAAAGCAAATTTAAAGTGTGTTTGAGTCACTACAATGACAGGTAATTCAGAAGAATTTTGAATTAATTAATTCAAAAGAGAAGGCAGATCCATGACACAACTGCCACTAATGGTTTACATCCTGCTTCTCTGTGGTCCTGTAGATAATGAACAATAACTACTTACTGTCACTGAATGCTGTTATATAGGTGAGCAATAATTCCCGTGCACCTTCTAGACTGGAGAGATATTTTAATCCTTTTAAGGCTTGGCGTGGGTGATCCATTTGTTTGCTACTTGTTGCACACACGACAGCAACAGAATGCCAGTTTGTACAAGCCCTGACCTCTGGTTGTCTGATGTATCAGAAATAGCAAACATTTAACCCAAGTAGTGCTTAATTGTCAGAACACTTTGCTCATTTCCAAACAATTGCCCTAAGCTGTGATGCCTAAGGGGCAGTGAAGCTTTGCCGAGCCCTGCCAGCCCATCAGCAGCAGGGGAGTTGTGTTTCTGCAGTAACAGGCAGATGGCAAAAGCAACTGCGGCAAAGAAGCCCGAAACAGCTTGTTCCGATGTAGCGGATTACTGACTTCCCATCTTCATGGTTTTCTTGACGTTGATCGCTTCTAAAGGAAAGAGTCACAGCCCAGATTTGGGTCATAGATTTAGGTCTTTAAAGGATCTTTTATTGGAGTTTTAAATAACAGATAGTGAATGAGAGCTTGCAAAGAGGGCATTGTACAAATTCCATGCACATGGGAGCACCTCAGATCTTTGATTATCTGTGGGCAGACAGCCACTTGAAGGTATTTTCCTACCTAGAGCATTTTTTCTGGATTCGTACATTTTAATTTCATGCCTGCTGGCTTATGAAAAGAGTAGGTGTGTTCTTTACACTTAAAAAAAGTCTTTCTGGAAGCCCTTATTCCCCAGCAGAAGTAAATTAGACTTCAAAACTATTGTTCTGTGATGAGCATAACTTCAGGGCTATACCCAGATGCCCAAAGCCAAGGAGCAGTGTGCACTCGTGCAGTGAGCAGTCCTGAAAACATGGCAGAGATCAGAGGCTGTGTCTCGGTGCAGGACAAGAGACCCACGGGTTGTGTCTGATCCAAGAATGACCCATGGGGACAGGGCAGCCCAGCCACGGGTGTGCATTGCCTTAGTGAGGCTGGAAGGCTGAATATTCAATTATACATGAATTATGTACCTTTAGACAGTAAAGCGCATGTGGATCCTATATCATTCATTAATGTGTAATTTTTACCTTTATTCAATTTCCAAGTAGTATTCCCTGCATAGGTGACATAACAGAATTTCTGTCTAGATATTAAATAACTATCTAGTGTGCTTCCCATTGCTTTGTCTCAGTGTAACATAAGGATTTTCAAAAGAATCTTTCCATATGTATATTTTTATTTTAATTATAACACTCTAAGTTAAAACTGAAATTTGTCCTCTATAATTTTGTTTCTGTGATTATTTTAGTCCTATTTATGCCTACCTTATGCTCATTCTTATTTTCAGTGTTCTTCCCATCTATCATCTGCCCATAAAGCATTTTTAAAAATTCCATCAGAAAAACAAAGTATTATAGGTGGCAAAATAAAACATAATCTCCACAGAAACTGCCTCCTTTCTCCCCACTACTGCAATATTTTTACCAGATGTACTTGAATAAAGGGCCAAACGGAGTAGATCTTGATCACATGGTCACAGCTGCAAACACAGTAGTTGCTGGTCACATGGTCACAGCTGGAATTAACTTAAAATTTTTTATTCAGTTGGTAATACCAGCTTGTTTTATTTTTCCCCAGCAACAAAACTGTATTGCAGACGACATCTGTCTTTCCAGCTGTTCCCTGGGCTTGAAGAACCACTCTTCTCTCCCAGAAGTTTGCCAATCATCCCCTTAAAACTGGAAAACCAGAAAAGTGTAGAAGCAAACTGATGTGGGAATAGATATAAAACAAATCCAAACAGAGTCATGTGATGCTACATTTCCAAGTATTCCTTTCATTTCCTCATATTGAAATAAATTCCAAAGTTATTTCACAGATTTCACAATTTGGCTGTAAAATAAAAGAAGGAAAAATTGCTTTGATAGAACGGTAGAACCCTTTGTCAGGGTAAAAACCTTTGAATGTCTCTTCTGCACACTGCCTGCTGATTACTGCGGATCTGCAGTAATATAACTTTCTCAACCGCTCAATGTTCAGCAAAAGCAGCCACTAAGAGTATCTCAAACGTTCCTAATTTGCACTCAATTTTTGCACCTCTTCACCAACACCACAGCAACAATTGCTACAGGAATTTTATGTAGTATTTGAACTTTAACAAGTGAAAGCACCATATTTGATGCCTTTCCCTTTTACACAAGATTTCGTTGTACTCCATTGGGTGTCCTTTTTATCATCTTGTGTCTGCTGCCACAATGTTGGGCGCCTGCCCTTTTGAAACAAAGACCTCTACAGTCTCATTAGAAGAAACTGGTTACATTTTGGTTATGGACATCTTTTGTTGGAGAAATATATTCTGTAGGTTCTATAACACCTGACTGGTATTTAAAAAGGATTGTGATTTTGAAAGGCAACATATTCTACTCATTTGTGATGTGAATTGCCAACTAGGAAAAAATTCTGCAGTACGTCTTAATAATTACAGCAAGAATCTCTAGGTCTTTTCTAAACAGGATTATCCCTTGGATTTTATTCTTAAATTCTTAACAAAATAATTATGTACTCTGTGGTATCAAGATTTTCAAAAGCATTTGATGTTTGTTTCCTCTGAGCATGGGCAAAGGCTCTTTTCAAACTCCACTGAAGATGCAGATGGCACATACTTTTCTGTACACTCATCTCAATCTGTCTATCCATCTACACGGAATGTATACCCAAGGTAGTGCAAAGGATTCCTGTCATTTGTCCTTTAAGAGACACAATACTTTCATTTCTGCAGCTCTTTATTCCTGTGTCCACCGTGTTCATTTTCCAAATGGGAAAAAGCAAAACATGGGTTTTGCAAAATATTTAGTTTAGTATAGTACAAAATATTGCTAAAGTTTGGGCCAATACTTTCAACTACTGTATTTGAAAAATTAATATTTATCTTGTACATACTGAATAACATGGATTTTGCACTTAGGGCTTTTTTTCCCTTCCTTTTAGATTGGTTTGATTTTCTGTTGTGGTATTTTTTGAGTTTTGTTGGTTGGTTTTATGATTTTGTTTTGAGTTTTTACTCTTTTTATTTTTTGGTGACTGCTACAAAATGAGAGGCTTCAATTTAACCTGTTTGGTTTAAATTAAATTCATATTTGCAAAACAAAGAGAAAAAATACATTTCAGTTGTTATGAGGATTTGCATTGTCTGGATTTCCATTACAAGCCAAAATATGGGGCAATTACCAGTTTCTATATGCAGATACGTGTGGGAGTCTGCTGGCAAGAAGGAAAAATTAGCTCAGTAGCTTGATTTGCCTTTAAATTCAGTCACGTCTCAGACCAGCCCCTGATTTTAGCTAGAACCCCTCTGTTTGCCCAGCATTTTGCCGTATTTATTTCATATTGGTAGTCTCAATAGCAATTCTATGAATAAAAGGAGGTTTAGTGTATTCCCAAGCTGCCTTACTCTCCATGAGCAGCTGGGAACTTTGTGCAAGCAGATCACTTTCAAGGTGTCTTTTCAAAGACAAGAATTCACAGGCAAAGGTATGGAGGGTGGGAAGGGGAGGCGGTGAGAGCTCCATGGCCTGGAACAGGAGGGGCAGGCAGGGCACAGTGCTCTGCTGTGGGCTCACTCAGATGAAATGCTGTGTGATTCAGGTCTCCACTGAACCAGGGTATCTGTAAAACAAATCTCCTGTTCCAGAACAGGCACAGAGTTCAGCACTTTCCTATGCTGGGCAAAGTGTTCCGTGCTGAAACTACACCTATCAGATGGCTCTGCTGCTGGAGCACAAAGGACTCAAATGTTGCTTAAACTTGCTAATATATGCACTTTTATTTTTTATTTTTAAATTTTATTTTTCCCTTTTAATGTCTACTACTGCTTCTTGTTTCTGACTGCTGCCTGGGATTGCATTTCTTCCTTAATGTTTTGCTTGCTGTTTTATTTTCAGATGGCATTTTTCCCAAGAGTCTGCAATTCTTGCAAAATAAAAGAATATTGATTATTTTTCACTTTGGCAAAATACCAAGTAAAAATGATGAGATTAATTTAAAGTTGCCTCTAATCCTGGGAAGATAGCACCTTTTTCTAGGGGTGCTATCACTTTTATTTCCTTTTTTCTTTTTAATTTTGATGTTATTTTCATTTAACAAAATATGGCTGTATTTACTTCTGTCTCTGACCTTATAGCTGGCCACCCTCATTTTGGCAAAGCAGAAATTATTGAAAATGTTCAATCTTGTAGATATTTAACATTCAGTCCCAGAGATATTTAATGCCCATTTTAAAGATTGAGACTTAATTGGAAAAGCAGTAAGATTTGGGACAGGTTCTGCAGCTGCTAATACATTTTCCAGAGTGAATTCCAAAAGTAAATTAACTGAAATAAAAATGTTGACTCAAGGAGTAGGATATTTCTCAACGTGAGTAAGAAGGGTTATCCCACTTTTAGTTACTTTCCATAAATGGTTTCACTGTAATTATAGCATGTGTTAACTTTGAGGCTGGGCTGGATAGGAATATTTATAAAAGCTGACATTTCAATAAATTGACCTGGTTTACAAGTTTCTGAAGGAAAAGCAAGAAATATGGAAAAACCACCTGACATGGCAAGCATGTTAAAACAAATCAAACAAGTCCTGATTTGTGAGCCCACGAGCACTCTTATATATTCAATGGAGAAAACAAATCAAATGCTTGTAAATGCTGTTTAAGGGCTTACACACAACTTGACTTGATTAGAAAACTAAATATTTGATTATTTGTGGTTTTGATTTTATGAATGCTGCTTTCCTTTACTTGTGCTCTCAAGATGTTCAACGTCTGGTGAGAAAAATTGTGGATAGTGTTTCCATGTGTGGTGCCCATAGAGTAGATTTGGATCCTCGTGCACTGCTTACAGAAATGTCTTCATGCTGCTGTCCCGTCAATGTCTGTGGGAGTTTCTTAATGGAGAATTCAGTAACAAAAATCCAAGATTAGATTTGGCTTGAGAGTTCAATCCAGGTTCTTCCCTTCAGCCAGTATGATGCCATCATCATTTTGGTCCCCTGCTGCTTTTAAACAATGTAGGCTTAAAACAAACCCAGATTCCAGTGCCATCCTGTCAGTGTGACCACATTTTGAAGGTTCCTGTTAGCATTTTGTTTCGTTCTTGTGCTCTCCCTTCTTTTATTTTCTTTCTTCCATGTTTTAAATTGCACATGGGATTGGTGGTAAGATTGTCAACAAGATTTTTAAGACCCATTTGCTTTTGCAAGATGAATGGGAGTATTTGAGACACTCAGAGCAATCAGACATGCCAAGCAAATGGCAGAAAATTTATGGGAGTCTAAAATGGTTGGTGACACAGACTTCCTGTGCCTTTGGTTGCAGGTCCAGAGCTGTGCACGTGCATGCTTCTGTTTGTACCTGGGCCTCACTGAGGAGCGGAGAGATCCTCCTCCTACGCAGAGTGCCCTGTGACTTTGTTAAACTGTCATGGCTTAAAGCTTTACAGTAACAGAGGCTTTGTTCTGGTAATGCAATGTGGGTGGCAAGGCAAAGCCAGGAGTGGTCTAAGGCTGTGGCATGGGCTTTGACTCTAAAACTGAGAAAACTATAAAAAGGCAAAGAAAATGTGTGGTTGTGTAATAGGAGCCTGGTGCTGTGAGAGAAAATCCTTCCACAGCAAGAGCAGGACACTGACTCGGGGGTCTTGGTGGGTCTGCCCCACTGGAGGGGGCAGAGCAGCGCAGAGACACTGCGGAGAAAGGACCTGAATGTGGGAGAATCAACAGAGAATGTGTCTGCAGGCAACGATGTTTCAGTCTCTTCCTGGTGCTGATAAAGACAAAAATCCTTGATCCTCTCCTTCCAAGAGAGATCCGGTTTTGATCCCACTAACTCCAGGTTTTCTGCATAAATTAATGCAACAATCACCATGACTTTGATACTTTTCTAATCAGTAATGACTTTTAAGCTTCCATTTGGTGGTGTACACTTCTGTAACATTTATCAGGTCTGAATATCACACAAAGTTAAAATATTTTGCATTTGTGCAGGAGATATCCTTGTGCAAGAGGAATTAAGGTACACTTTTGAATATGTTTGGTGCAGAACCATTGATTTCCCCTAAATCCACTGTCTTCTGTGCTCCTCTGGAACAAAATGGCAAAAGAAACCAGGGCAGTAAGTCACACACTCGGGCAAAAGGCTGCAGCTATTGCTGCAGGGATCCTCAAGTCCTGAAATGAGCTTAGGGACACAAAAAGCCATTCATATTACAAATTACCCTTTGCTTTTGAACTGTAAATTATCTTTATTATTAGGCTGGCCATGGTACTGCAATTATTAGGTGCCCTGTGTCTAAAGGTTTTAGCAATTAGAAGTCTGGGGTGACAGTCTCATGATACAGAGCGATAAAATATGTCCAGTCAAGACAAAGAGATGGTCTATATTCGTGTCTTCAGCATGTATCACAGGGAGCCTGGAAGCTGTGCCGCTCTTAAACATTTCAATTAGCCCTGACATGGCCACTGTGAGCCCACAGATTATCGTTCTGTTGCTGTTAAGTTTTTATGAGGCTTTGCCCTCAGATTACCCATTTTCACAGCAATCTATAAATCTGAAACTGCAACATCTGATTAATTCTCCCAGAAGAGAATAGTGAAGATCCAGATTTTTTTCATTAATGAAGTTTGTGCTGTTCCGAGGTCTCATATATTTCAGCCATTGTTTTACAGTTTTTTCCCCATTCTAATCTCTTTCCTAAGGTACCAAGGGAGGCAGGAGCTTCAAAATCGCCCACTTCTTTGATCTAACAAATTAGACTGACTTGTCTTGTAACACCATCTTGCAAGACGATGGCCATTCTTTGCTGTTTTTTTAGAGCGAACAGAGCTGTAGTGTACCAATATTATTTCATTACTAACAATTGCTTGGCATCACTTTTCTATTGAGTATTGTACAGTCTTCTTTTTATGCACCATATTCCAAATTAAATGTCATGTGGCTTTGCATATTTTTTGAGCTTTGAGATCAGATGGACCCAAAAATGTAAAATGAAACTGAGCTGAATCTGCTACATATTTCCTGTTGTCAAATAGAAACTCTGAGAAAAAAATACTCCTTCACTTTTCACAGATAGGGAAGCTGAGGCACAGATATCTATTTAAATGCATTCTGGTGACACACAGAGAAGAAAATTTCCCTCTCATTGTCTGTTTTATCTGGTGGAGAAAGCTGGATGATATTCATGTGGTGTTTCCTTCAACAAAGAAATTCTTTCACTGTAGCATTAGGTAAATTAGCTGAATGATAAAAAAGAGATAGTAATCCAGATGTTATGTAGCAATATCCTTTCAAATAACTTGTGAGGCCTTGAAGTAAAGCTTCCAGGATTCTGTATGATAAAGGCCATCAAAAAAGTGTTGGAAGAGCAATGAGGTTTGTATGCTGGCCTCTATGAGTCTCATGTAGATATCAAAAGACACATGGGCTAGATAATGTCAGCCCACAGAAAGTATTTTATGAGTATTTTTAAATGCTCTTGCAATGTGTCAGTACCATGGCAATGGTGCTTAAATTCCTGTTGCTTGGAATGTCGTTGAAGGAATGACACCGTCTTCCAATTAGCCTTTGCTGCCCTGAGCCTGGTCCTGCTGCATCCTGAATAACCCAACATGAGAAGCTTAGAGAGGAGATCAAATAGATCTGTTTCAGCCATGCTAGACTTGCCATCCTTTGCCCATTGAGGGGATTCTGTATTTCCTTGCCTGGAGTCAGGGCAAGGTTTGCTTTCGTCTTACCCTCTCTGTGGTATCCTGCCAACAGCATATTCAGGAATGGGCCCGAAGCACAGGGGTGAGCCAGATCAATGAAAGAGGTCAAACTGTGGCCCAGAGATCATTCATGAGCCCCTAGAGAGGAAGTACTGAAAATCAGAAGTGTTGTCTAGGAATATGCTCTGTGAAAAATCTTTTTGATTCTATATAAGTTTTGCAAACCTGTGGCCAAAGGGAACTATTCATCTTCATCTTTCTGTTTGCATCTAGTCTGAATCCTTCTGCTTCCATGTCATCCATGTGGATTTCCACTAACCTCTATCCTGAGACAACCTGAGATTGTACTCTGCCAGAATGTTAAACTCATCTTGAGATGCAAGAGGACTGGAGACGAACATTAGTGCAACTCAAACAAGAAGAAAGTCAGGTTTGGTGCATTTGTAAGCAGCTTGGAAGTATATTAAATGTAGACAGGTTTGTGACCATTTTAATGAGCTTTGCTTATACCTTATAAGGAAGAAAAGAGCATATTAGATTTCAGTTATGTAGGCTTAGTAAGGTGCTAGATGTTTTCTCTGCCTTTACTATGGAACAAGGTAGAAGATCATTGGCATTTCCTTCTTGTGTTTCTTCTTGTTATATGTGTTTATATGAAGGATATTTTCCATATTACTCCACTCAGCAGCAGAGAGCCTGAAGCAGCCTGCCATGGTTTTTCAACCACGTTATGCATATTGGTAGGAATGCCTGTCACCTCACATCTCATACCAAACCTACAACTGCTTCACTTAAATTCAGCCTCCATTTGCTGTTCCTTCACATTCCTTATACATCCTACAAATACATGATAATAATGCGTTAATAATGTAAATATGGGCATGTGAACGTTCATCTCGTGTATCAACTACTCAACAGACACAATGGGGATACATTCAGTATGCAGAATTTAGAATATGAAATATGTATCATTATGTGCTGACACAACATTTTCTGCATAACCTGTATTTTCCATATTCCTCAGCCTTCCATAGTTATGATCACATACCTCTCTCCTCTCTGTCAAACAAAGCCTAATTCCTTTATCAGTCTCTTCCTTTTTGGCATTTCCCTCTGCAAATTCTAACAAGACTTTTTTCTCAAATTGCCTAATAGAGTCACATAATTAAGATAAATCACAGGAATTTTTTGCAGTCTATATTTATCTCCAAGTTTGCTGGTGCTGCTTCAGGTGAGAAGATATTCATATATGCCTGAAAGAAAGATTATTCACTTTTCCTCAAACACAGCTTTGGTCTTTAAGATGTGCTCCTCTTCCTTTCAGACTTTGCCTCTTTTAAAGAGATCTGAGATTCTTTCCTAAATTGAGGATCATGTCAGAATGCTCTGTACTTCAGCACTGTTTTATGATCATGGTCATCTCAGCATATAGTGTTGTCTCAACTCTAGAAATGTATGCATTGTGAATGATATCATTGTTAGAAAAGTCATCCTTTGATAAAGAGACAAAAAACCTGCTCAGCTTATTCAGGGGGTGGAAGGGGATCTGCATCATTAAACTGATTAGAATGCTCCAGAGGGTCCTGGGTTTTGTGAAGGACTTAACGTGGTCCTTCTAAAAGGGCTAGTGAGTTCCTCTGTCCCTTCCTCATTTCTGTTTAATTTAACAAATCTTTTTTTCTTTCCTCTTTATTTCTTTATCCCTCACAATCCTTTGCTCCTTTCCCCTGCCAGCTGGCTCCCTCAGCTGCTCCATTGATCTCTCAGCCACTCTGGCACTCCTGATATCAGACACAGCGGGAGGCAGAGTAGCTCAGAGATCACCATTATAGAAGTGAATCCCAGAGCCCCAGCAAAAAAAACCCTGAATTTGTTCTTTTGCTCTCTCTCTCTCTCCCTGTAGCAACCCTTTTTGAAATGCTAGATTGGCATTAAAAAGTCTGATGTGTTTAGTAAAAGCAGAAGTAGCTACTTTCTGCAGTTGTTTCTGTGGGGTTGGAGTTCTGACTAAGCTGAAGAAGCCACACATGGTATTGTCATCAGAGAGAGTCCTAGGTCTGTCACCAGTCCTGGAGAGTCACTCTGTGCACTTCTGAATGCCACATGACCGCAGGAGCAGTGTCTGCAACTTGGATTTGAGAGGTACTTCAGGATCAGTATAGTGTAGAGCAGGGAGGTTGTAAGAACAGATTTTGGAGACAGTTATGATGAATCATATCTCAGTATTTTTCCATTTTGTTCCCTGATTATTGTTTGTGCTGTGTAAAACAAATGGCATGGCAAGAATAAACTCAGCCATGTCAGAATGATTTTACATAACTATGTATGCTTTCCACCCCCTAGAACATGAAAGGAGAAGCTGGCAGAGACAAGGTGCAGCAATTTAATTGATAGAACTGTGTTTGTTTCTAGTGTCATTGATGGTTAGGTGCTGCAGGTCCATGTTCGTGCTAAAGATCAGGATGTCAGTAGCTCTTGTTTTGACAGCTCTCAAGAGCAAGCAGCTGAATTTATTTTTAAATTTAGATTGTAATGCACAGTGCCAGTGGAGGTGCCACCATTGTGACGGTTTATTTAAAGTAGCTCTTGTAAGCCCAGGCCTAAGCTTTTCCAGCCAGTGATGGCTTCAGTTGCCCTGATCTATCAGTCCATACTCTCTCCTCTCCTCCCCTCCTGTGTCTCCCTGTCCTTCCTCACATGCCTATACCAGGTTGTTGGAGACAAACTGGATAAATCACTTTATTCAGTTAAGAAATTGAAAGCAGTGAAAGATCACTTGTTATTTAATGTGCATTGGTTTGCACTGAAGATCACAATATTATTATTCTTTCACAGGAAGATTTGAGGATATTTCACAAGGCTTTTTTGTATCATTACCATTTGATCCAGATGTTTCTCAAGTTCAGCCAACAGTTCAGTGGTAGAATGAGAAATACCTGAGTCATCATCCTTTGCCCTGTGCATTAGTGAGAAAACTATGAGCTGAGGAGCACCAGCTTTGGAAATCCAAAATCTGACTGTGAATCAAAAGTTAGCGTGTGGCTCCTTTTTCAGTGTGGCCTGAGTTGAGTAGATCTTAAAGCACCCACCTAAATTATCAACATCTCAATATATGGATTTCACTGATTTTTTTCTCTAAATTAAGATATCCCTGGAATGGCAAAAAAAGGAGTACCATTAGATTAAGCCACTTATCCCTAAAGAGCTGTAGGAATGGGGCATGCTGAAAGGGAAGGAGAGTAGTAGTACACAGTTATAAATGCCCTTAAAAAAAAACATTAATGTTGTATAAGTGGTATTGGTAACAGCTCAAGTATATTTCCATGTGTGTATCTTTATATTTACATATTAATTAGTGGATACCTAAGATCTTATGTTACAGGAATGTCTGTGGTATTCATGTTTTATTAATAGACTATGGCATCCAAAAAAAAAGTTGCCAGACATTATGGAAAACTGATTTTCGTGGGATTAATAGAATGCAGAATTCTTCTTTTGGCAAAAGTTTTATTCTTCACAACCCTGTTACATTTAAGTGTGCAGAGTAACCCTGCCCCTGCTGTGCCAGAGGCTGCTGCAGGAGCTGTGTCACAAACACTGCAACTATTTATGTAGAAATTTTGAATGAGATTTTTGCAGTTAGAAAGTTTGTTTTGCTTTGGAATGAATGCTGCAAGCGATACGGGATAATGAGTTGTAAACAGAAGGTACAGTTTGGAGTTTTCTGAATTTTGAATAAGATTTCTTATATCTGCTCTTGCAGATAATTAGGATTCAAAGTGTTTGGCTAATTAGTATTGGCTTGGGCCTGTCTTAAAACTGGTACTGCTGTACTCAGCACATTCAAGAATTTACTGCTGTGACACAAGATATTGGCACAAAGTTTGATTCAGTTGCCAGACTGTATCTGCCTGTAGCCCTTGAAATGTCCTGTGTTGTCTGAGAAATCCGTATATGTGCCGTCTGTGAGACTGTGCTGTTCTGTAGCAGGAGCTGGGGAGCTGATGGGGTCCCCAAGTGCATTTGAAATGGCACTGGGTATCTCTGTTAAGGCATCACAATAAATTCAGCTTGTCTGAAAGCAGACCACAGGTGTGGCCCAAGTTAACCTTTTACTGGGTTTACTGTCTGGCAAAATTCAGGACAGGCAATCAGGATTGTCCTCTTAGCTGTGCCATTGGCTCAGTTGCATCTGTCCTCATACGAACAGAAACAGGAATTCCTATCACATCTGTATTTATAGCATCTGTTCAGTGCTTTAAACATACAGAATGCATCATAAATGTCATATGCAACACAATAATTTATGGCAGCTGAATAACACAACACTGAAATTGTCTGATTTTCCTTGCAAAGCTTGGAATCAACCAGGGTGATTCATTGCTGAGGACTCTGTACTCTGCACCAGTTCCAAACCAGTGGTGTTAAAGGAAAACTCTGCTGCTGGCAGTGAGCTGCCTTTGTGGGGATCGCTGTTATTAAAGGAGGCATGGTGCTTTCAGTTAACACTGGTGTTCAGGTCATATCCAGATGAGAAAGTTTGTTATTTCTATGCACTTATTTTCCCCATGGAGGTGCTAATTTCATAGCTGGTCAAATGGAAGAAATCAAAAATTATGAGGTGTGATTTACACATGTTAAAATTAAATTTTGCTTTATATGTGTTAGATAGTTGTTCCTCTTTCTCCCCTATTAATTGTTTCTGTACACTATTAAATAGTCCCCCTGTTCAAAACTAAAAGGATCGTAATTTCTTTAGGTATATAAAGAGTGCATTTACAATTATCTTGGAAAGTTTTGGAAGGAAGAAGAAAATTTTTCAGAATCCAAAGAATTAGTAATAACTCTCAAGTTCAACCTGTCCTTATCTTTACAGGGCAGAACCAGAATACCCAGTTTTCTTGCTCAAAAGTTGGAGTCCTTTTTGGAAAAGCCTTTTTAAAACAAAAATAACGTGAAGGTTTTTCTTATGAGGATGTAAGAAATATCATGTGCGATTTGCTCTCATTGAGTCTTGTGGCTTTCCTTCTAACTGCCCCTTAGATGATCTGCTTGTTGTAGAAATGCATTGCAAAGCAGAGCTGGCATAATGACATGTAGGAAAGCAGATCTTAATTAGCTGGAGATATTTTGGGGGCAGCTGATAGTAATTGTCTGGACTGTCCCATCTGGTCACTGAGGTCAGTATCATTTAGCACTATAGGCTGTGTAAATATTTGTCTCTCAAGCTGATGCAGCTATGCCCCTGACTGATACTGCTCTTTTCTAATGGCAAAATCCTTACTTAAAATGGCCGGTGTAGCTCAACAAAAGTTATGACCAAGCTTTTCAGATGTGTTCCAATTAAAATTTAGCTCTTTAGATTCAAATATTAATTTGTCATTAGACGATACTAATTTTATTTGCTTTCCTGGCTGCACTTTATTTTACTCTACCATGGTTCTGTGTGATAAATCAGAAACAAAATACATTTTACACAACCTTTTTATTTCACAGAGGTGAGGGAAATTATTATTTTCTCTTGGCCTTTTTTTGTTTTCCTTTTTTCTAGTTACATAAAAGTTATCAGCTACAGGCACATTATGCTGTAACTCAGAAAACAAAATTATATGTTTCCATTTACATTATAAATTAAACAATCTGGAAGAATTACATTGGAAGCATATGATTTAAACCACCCACCTCTCATCACAGATCTTTGGATTACAGGGGTCTTCGGATTCTATTAAGGGAAGGTCAGAACAATGACATCTGAATGATATTTAGCTTGAATGCTTGTGCTTTGTCTATGCCAGACTTGCAGCTTTTGGTATCTTTTGGCTGCTGTGAGAAAAGAACCAGGTTTTCCATGGGAGATCAGTGAAATAGGTATTTTCTAGATTAATTTCTAAGAATCTGTCCCAAATATATGTCTAGAGTTGCAGATTGATCCTTTGTACTCTTTTAATGTTGTTTCTGTGTTTCACTGAGATTCTATTTCATTTAAGCACTCAAATCTCAAAATGAAGTAAGTGCAGTTAATGTAATGTTAAAAGTTGCAATGAGAGTGTTTTTCAGAAGGTAGTTTTACCTAAATAACGTCTATCTGTAAGCAGCATTTGCAGGCTCCTTGTTTTTCTTGAATTCATCTGTTGTTGTTTTTTAAAAAAAAGGAATGGGATCATACAATTTCCCCTAATCTCTGATCTCAGCAAGCTCCAAGGCATCTTCACATGAGGATTTCTACTGATGATGGGTGACAGCCTAATGTGTCCACCTCTGCTGTTAAAACTAGGGAGGTGAAAAATTCTGATCCTCCAAAATAATGCACTGAAATTACCTTAGAATCCTGTACTGTAAAACCGGAGCCATGGAGAGAATTTTTCAAAACATAATCTAATGCAGATGCTTTTTTGAAGTCTATCCAATTTGAAACTTTTGACCCCAAATGTATCCAGAGGGAGATAGTGTTTTGGAGGGAAATGGATGTAAAAGCTGAGCATAGAGTTGAAAAATCTTCAAACAAATCTATTTTAATTTTTCTCAAACTATAAAAGTAGGAATTTTCAATAGATGAACACAGATTATGTTCTGTGAACCAGAGAAAAGTAAATTGTGTAAGGTACAATTCAGAAATACCTACATACATTTTTTTTAACTTTAAAACCAACAAAAATAAACAAAAAAACCCCTTCAGCATTAATTATGCAATGAAAAGAAAAAGTATAGCGTATAATCTCCTCAAACCAGTGGGATATTAAAATGGAAAAAATTAGGAAGCTTATCATATATACAGTAACAATCCCATTCTGAAACCATAACAAAATAAATGAATACGCACAAAGAAGTGGTTGATTTTGAGGGAGCTTTGGATTTTTGTTTGTCCGTATGAGTAATTATTCCCTTTTTAATGGAAATACAGGGGGTTTTTTTGTATATATCCTACATGCCAGGCAATTTCTATTGCCTGGCATGTAGGATATATATAAAAATGGTACTTTAAATCCAAGTATTATGCTTTGGCTGCCTACGAGAACAAGTGACATAGCAAACATGATGGTGATCTTCACTCAGCTTTCAGAGTGTGCTCAGCCTTCCAAATAACTCAGCTGCAAAACATGAGTGCTCTGGAGGCACAGGGTTGATGGCTTGGTTTACAGTCTTTTAGTTTATTTAGCAAACTAAAATAACAGTTGCTTTGTAGACAACTTTGTGGAACGGATAAACAATAGTGACAATTTCATATGATGTATACAGACAGGAGAGGTTATCTGCACCCCCTGAGTGATGGAGCTTGTCATATTCCCTTCTCCAGTAATGCACAAGGTTAGAAATCAATGTCTTAATCACGGGCAGCTCTGGGCAGTTCAGATATATCACACACAAACAGGCTTCTAATTACATTTAAGAAATACATATCATACATATATAAACTGACATAAATATCAGAGTGGTGTTGCTAGCTGTCAAAGTGGATAAGTATAATTCCCTCAGTGGCCCTTGACAGGTTCAATACCTGCTCCGGAGGTGCTATGAACAGCATTATACGGCTGATTGAGTTATGACAGCTCCAACCCAACAGGGAAGCCGGGCAGGAAGGAATAGCCTGGGCTGCAGACAAATGATGATAAAGTGATCACTTTAAAGAACAATCTCCATAATATTTCATGCTCACTGCACGGTGTAAAGGCAGCCTTGACTGCGGGGCTAACTGCTCTATCAATTGATTTGATTCACTGCTGCAGCTACTCCCAGTCATAATATTTCAAATAAATGGTACCGTGGATAGAAATAATATCTGCATCAATATTAACCCTGAAAGGACTAATGGACACAAGCTATAATTTCCTGGACACCCTAATAATGCATTTTGACTGGGCTTGGCATAGAATGATTTTTCTTTCTTTTTTTACCACCCCCCCCCTTTTTTTTTTTTTTTTTTTTTTTTTTTTTAATAAAAACAGTATTGTTTGCTTAAACTTTCCTTTTATCGCCATAAAAGAAGAAGCTTTTCAGCTCAGGCCTCATTCCTAGTCTCAAGATTAATTTTAAAAGAAATTCTGCTAGATGTTATTTTAAATGCTTATATCTGTATATATTTTATCAAAATTACATTAAATTTGTAAGTGAAAGAAAAGGCATTTTTGGATGTGTGTATTATATATAATTTATCTGTATATGTGTATAGGGATGAATGTAATAGTGCTCAAATTATTTACTAAGTTATTTTTAAAACAAACAGAAAGGAATTTTAAATTAATTATAAATGAGAATGAAGTCAACAAAGTCTTTTCTGGAAACACAAGGAACCAGTAAATTCTAATGATTATACAGGATGTTAGGAGCTTTTTTTTCTTTTAGAAATAATAATAAGTACCGTATGAGACAAGCCAACATATAAGAAGTACAAGTGAATTTATGGGTTCATGATCCTAAATCAAACCTGATTTCTATTTTCCATGCAGTTTTTCACATACTCTGTAACATAATGGATGTTTATTCTGTTCTCTCATTCATAACACCCTGTTGACATTTAAGTCCCTTTTAAAGATCTTCTGTGCTTATTGTGAATCAAGTTGACAAGTATAAATTGTATAATTTTATTATTGTTATTCTTTTTCCACTACTACTGCCTACTTGACTATCATTGGATTTTACACTTGAATCCATTTCCAAATATTCAGAAAATGTTTGTAGAAATGCTGTCAATGCATGCTAACAAGTAGTAGACTGAATGTGTTCTTTCTCTGATTATTAGTCTGTATCTGCTTAAGGATTGTCTTTATCAGATTCTCTGGTTTTCCTTATTTGTCCCTTAAACATTTACTATAAATCAGAGCAGGAGATACTTAGGTTTGAATCTCATGAGGCTTGTTTAAATTTAAAGCTTAAACAGAGAGAGGTATTTTATGAAGGGTCCTTAGTGAATGCTCCAACTGCAACACTTCACCAGCCGCTGAAGTGGTCTTAAAAAGGCTTCAAAGGACTTCAATTTATAGTTTTCCAGAAGATCTGGGGAATATTTGTATTTCTTAAGAGGCAGAATAAAGTCTGAGGGTTCCAAGTGGGTTTGGAAGGCTAGCTTGAATCTGAAATTGAAAATTATGGAAGATTGGCATTAGCCTAACTCCACTATTCCCACCAGTCTACTAGGTCACAAAAGCAGTGTTTTCCTCCATTCTAGATCTGACTAATCAAGCAAGATCATCATGTTTGTTGCTTGATATTTGATCAATATCAAATTTTACCAGAAATGCAAACACATGACTTTAATCATGTATTTCTTTTTAGTTCTGATTTTTTTTTTTTTTTTTTTTTTTTAGCCTATGCCAACAGTACAGGTCACTGTTATGTTATTACTACTCAAAATCCTGCTGGAGTTCATGTTTCTACATGAAAACCTAAAACTACCTGTTTGTCTTTGCTGCTTACTTTCTCTCTCCTTCTTGAAAAATTTTCTTCCTCCTTGCACATACTGCAGGAGAGTTGTTTTGTTTCTCCATTTCAGTCCATTTCCTCCAACTTCTTCCCTGTCTGGTGTCCTTTTGACATTCATCATATCATAAAATCATAGAATGGTTTAGATTGGAAGGGACCATGAAGATCATCTGGTTCCAACACCCTGCCATGGGCAGGGACACCTTCCACCAGACCAGGCTGCTCCAAGCCCCAAACACTTCCAGGGATGGGACAGCCCCAGCTTCTCTGGGCAACAGGGCTGCAGCACCCTCAAAGTAAAGAATTTTTTCCCAATATCTAACCAAAATCTATTCTCTTTCAATTTGAACACATTCCTCCTTGTCCTGTCAATAAATGCTCTTGTAAATTGTTTTGCCCCATCTTTCCTGTAAGTTTACTTTGAGTACTGGGAGGCTGCAATTAAGTCGTCCTGAAGCCTCCTCTATTCTAGGCAGAACAATCCCAATTCTCTCAGCCTTTCCTCATAGGAGAAGTGCTCCATCCCTTTCATTAACTTGGTGACTCTCTGGACTCTAATATTTGTCATAATTTAGACTATATCTTTCCAATGTAACTCTACATCTGTGCAACCCTTCATCATACAGACACAATTTAACTTTGTCAAAAAATTTTTCTGGATTATGTTCTAGAACTTCTTATTGCTTCCATTCTATCTCTGCTCTGTATCTGTTGGATTACTTTTTGATGATGTCTGCAAATAAATTTCAGGTTTCACTATTTGATCAGAAGGATTAATCGACTAGAATCAGAATAGCTGGGGTAGGAAGAGGCTTTTTAAGTTCCTTTAGTGCAGTCCCCTGCAATAGGCAGAGAGGTTACACTAGCTCCTCCTCTCCACCAGTGTGTCCTTGGCTTGCACTTTGCTCTTCTCTCCATGTGTTACCTCTAAGATATAGTCCACAAATGCAAACTCAATAGTTATCCCTCCTACAATTATTTCTGCCCCCTCTGAAGTAGAATATGCTGGTCTGTCACCATCTAATGTTTATGGATCTTCAATGTATCAGAGTTAGAGCAGAGTTTTAAACTTTTGCTGAACACTGTTTACAGCAGCCAAAGTTCTTTCCAGCATATCTGCTGTTGATTGCAGTGCCCAACATCTTGGTGCTGTCACGTGCTGTCACCATCAAGAAGCCCAATATGTGATGTCTACACCATGTCTGGGTCCTGTCGATTATTTTAGAAAACCATTTCTGAATGAGAGTCTGTCTTGTTCCATCTGCAGCCTGAACTTTTTCAGATTCTCATATCCTCTTTTAATTTATTGTTTGAAATAGAGTATTGCTTCACTTGCACATGACCAGAAACCTTTTGTAAAGTCTGTTTACTCAGACAACTTCTTTCCCTCCTCCCTTGTTTTTCTTCCATTAGCTCCATTGCACTTGTAGTAAAATACTTGTTTTCATGTCCACTCTTTCCTTTCCTGTTATCTATCATCCTGCTCTCAATATCAAGATATCATATGCCTCACCAATCTTGATGAGTAATGGGTGCCCAGTTTCCACCTCCCACTTGTTACTTCTTTCTGTGAGCATTTCTCTCCTGTCAGCCTTCCTTATGCTTACAAGGAGCTTGCCATGAACATTTGCAGAAGTATTTCACCGTTGTCTTACAAAGCCCTGCTAAAATTTCTCTTTGGCTTTAGGTCCAAAAATTGATTATCAAGCCTCCAGCCTGAAATCTTGCCAAAACCAAGTTTATTATATACAAGTATTTTATTTCTTGTCTTTCTCATCAAAATTGGTTTTTGTTTTTTCTTTGAGTACTCTCCAATCTCTCTGTATCTCTTTTTATAGTGGGGTGATAAGTTATTGCGGGTCAAGACTGTCCTTTTCAGTGTTCGCACAGTAGCACACACAAGAGCACTGTAGCAATACAAGTGCTTATGACAATATTATTATTATTATTATTTTATTATTTATTATTATTATTATTATTATTAAGCTGTGAGAGACTCTGTGTAATTAATGCAGCCAAGGTGTGCCCTGGCAGCCAGGAGGGCCAAGAATGTCCTGGGAGTCATCAGACACATGCTGTGACTCTTGGGGATGGCCCTGGGTACTGCCAGGAGCTGGAATTGAAGTTCCTTGCGGATCCCTTCAAACTCGACAGATTCTGTGACTATGTGAAATTTGAGAAATAAATAATAATAATAATAAAAGTAATTTATTTATTTTTAAATGAGAATTATTTAGGAGATCTGACTTCCACGGTACAGTCTGAGACTTAATACTGGTTTCAGATGTGACAACACAAAACGCAGCTTCCGGACTGGGCCAGCAATGTGCTTTTTAACACTGATAAATTATAGAGTTGCATCCATTTTCCAGCTAATGTAGATGAAGTGTAAATACTTGATGATAACTGAAATGCATCCCTTTACAGTATTGTAAATGAGGAGGTGGAAAGACCCTCGATATTTTAAGGGCCAAAGAGAATCACGGGAGCAGCTTTAAAGATTAATTCCTTGTGTCTAGTGTAAAACAAGATTAAATTAGCTTGTGTGAGCTGCTGTTAGCAGATGCACTATTACATTATGCATGATTCCTGACTGCTCGTAGCATGAACAAACTGCACAGTGTTCCATTAGTGATTTTCAATGCTGTGCTAAGCTTTAAGTCACATAGACAGGCCAATGTATTGGGTTTACTTTGTGGATGTGTTTTCCAGGCAATTTCACAACCTACCTGATCACTGTTATTGATTGACCACATTTGAAATGGATAAAAGAATTAACCTGTGTAAGGGTAGCAAAATGGGGTATATACAGTATCCTATATACTTAGGAAAATCAATAGTACTCTAATGTAGAAAATTTAACCAGACAAGACAAAACCGTCTTCCCACCTGCATCAATCCTCATGCTCCCTCCCAGAGTAAAACATTATAGTTATACCATATATTTTTAATGTCTTTTATCCTTTGATGCTTCTCCTTTTGCTCTTCTTTGTAAACTTGTGGATGTACTCGTGTGCATACTGTAAAACAAACTGAGGAGCTCCTGAACAGGTACATTTTGCTCCTCTCATGCCCACTTTCCCTTGTGGAAAACAGGTAGCTATACACGTCTAGGGACTTGTTCCACCTTTCAAGGTGTAGGCATATTCCTGCTTTCTGCCCTTTCTTTCTTGACTCACATCTTGTCCCTCTGCTCTCACATTCATGGTACCTCAGCAAGTTCCTTCTCCTACTTATGACATTTTCCTACCCTCTTCTGCTTTAAATGAGGATGAGATGGACACAAACACATTCTTAGTGCCTTTGCTCCATCACACCTACTTTTCAGGCTCTCCAGCTACACAGTGCTGCTTTTTGTATTCGAGTTAATCTTTCCAGTGCTGGCTAATGAAATGCTTGTCGCTGAAAAGTGAACAAGTCTAAGCTTGTAAACCAAATATTTTTGTGGAAAACCCTCTAATGTTATGGCTACTTGAAATCTTTACCACAAGCATGACTAAAGCTGTCATCAGAGGTATTTATCCTTATAGAGAGTTTTTATATTTTATTTTTGTCATATAGCTGGATTCAGAAATAAGCAGTAGTACAGCTTCAGTTGTATTATGCTTGTTCCTCCAACACTGAGAGAACATTAAACATAGCAAACCTCTGGGTGTCTGGGAATTCCTGCCTTCTTGGCCAACTCCCTTTCCTTCTTGGCTAACGCTCCCTATTCACAACCTCCTCTAAAGGAATAGCCACCCAGAATGGCATTTCTGCCTCTGCTTTCAAGAAACCCAGGATACTTCAGGAAGAAAAGAGTGAGAAGCAGTGGTACTGCTTAGGCTGTGCTTATTCCACAAGACGGGAAAGAAAAGGATAAAGAAGGGGACTTGCTATGCAGTTTTGGAGTGTGCTTCCAACCTACTACAAATGTCTTTTTTTTTTCCTTGTAACAACTAGAAATCTCAAAATTGTGTTCTGTTTTGGAATAAATGTTTCTCTGAACCCTTTCCTGGAATATGCAATAAATTAATCTGTAAACTAGATTAAAAGGTTGGTTATAAGGAGGAATATATAGCAAGCTGGTGCAGATAGTCTTTTGCATAGAGCTGGGCCTAAACTCCATGCCTGTCTTTGTGTTCTGTTGTATAGCTTTGTAATATTTTATTTTCTGTAGCCTTCTGAGTAACTTGGAGCTCAGAATTTTTTTACTAATTTCATCCCTCCTGCTTTGCCTTTGTTCTCTGTAGACTTGCTGTAAAATGGTGTCAGAGTGGTTGCTCACGTTGAGCTAATGTTGTGTTAGCTAATGATTTTAATATGAGCTAGCAAAATTAGACAAAACTGGTAACATTTCTTGGAGGTAAAATTAATTGCAGAAGTTACTACACGACTTCAAAACGCTGTTATTATCGTTTAAAGGAACCAATAATTCAAGACCCGTTTTTTCCACGTGAGCCAAAAGGACGTAGAAATTAGAAAAGACAAATCAATCACGAGGCTTTATATATTAACCCTTTCTGCTCAAATGTCTGCCCAGACAGGATCAGCTTGGGTGGTAAGGTCAGCAGGGTGACAGAGCTGAGCAGCAGTGTCACTGCTGTCCCAATGCACGCTGGCCAAGCACTGTCGAACTGTCGCCAAATCCCAGCCTGATGACAACAGGACTTGCCGGGGAGTTAGCAATATGCCCAGGAGTACTGCAAACAGAAAAACAGGCTCCCCTCAAATGTCAATATTCCTAAAAGAGAAAACAATATTCTGGTGCACAGACATTTAAGAGATACCCGTGCAATTTTTAAGCAGTCAATGTAAACAAATATCCCCTCCGAAAGCAAATACTTTGTAAAAAACCCTCACTATCGACATTAAGCAGTTCCAAAGCAATGCAGTAGATACTGAATAAAAGAACCACTACAGTTCTTTATTGCTCGGGGGGGAAAGGTCCAAATATTGCTTGGCAAATTACTGTTTGCTAGGGGCACTATTACCAGTTGACACAATCATTGGTCAGCAAATTGGTCACATTATCGGTTAGTAAATTTGAGAGTGCAGAATTATTTATTGGTAAATTAGAGATGGCAGAATTATTGGTTGGTAAGAAAAGAATTGCAGTGATTGGTTAGCAAATTAGAGATGCTTGGTTTTGTCTGTGGATAAATCAAGGTTGGTCAGACATTGGAGGCCAAATTAAAGATGGCCATGTTATTTATGGCTGCTCTGGTGAATACTGAAATCCTGCTTATTTTTGCTACAATCAAATAAACATTGGGAGGGTTTGTTTCTTTATTTTTTTTCTCTGATTTATTCTTTTGCAAGAATTTCTGTGGGTATTAATATGGAAGTAAACATACACTTTTTCTCCCTTACTTTTTAATGGAACTATGTGTTAGCTGAAATTGTGCAGAGTGCCAGGGGACTTCTGAAATTGTTTTTATGAAGTGAATATTAAAGAAAGGTGTTAGATTTCCAGACCCAAAAACTGCAGCCTTTGCAATTCCAGCTCTAAGCTGGTGCAGGGCAGGCAGGACAAGCTATTCCTCGTGGGCTGATAGCTGGCACCAGGAGGAGCTGGTGATGTGAATCCCTTCCCGAGAGGCTTCCTTGCTGCTGCTTAAGAGCTGCAGTCCTGCTTTATTTGTCTGTGCACTGAAAGCTGCAAAGGTTTGGAAGAGCAGCACCTTCAAGGCAGTAATTTCTGTGAGATGTGGGGATTTCTGTGAGCAGTGGCCTCCAACTGCTTACCTTCCTTCACAAAATCTAAAGCCCTGTGACAGAATCAATATCCAGGTGCTGTGATGGTTTTCTGCTGAGGAACTGCAGCTGAAATCACCATAGACTTGCTAGGCAGCCCTGAAAGCAGGGTTTTTTTTAAAATGTTATTGATATCACAAATGATACCGCCTTCCTGTTGAACTAGCAGAAACTGTTTTCTGACATTTTCACATTCTCAGTTATTTTGAGTTTTTTCTTCTGTCTTTTCCTTTATGTGCAGAACTACCTAAAAGCAATCCTGCTTTTGTATACAATGTTAGAGCAACTCTAAAGAAAAAGTGTGTTTCAGTATTATTCTAGGACACAAAAAAATTCTGTTCACTGGATGAACTTTGCAGAAAATGCACAGAACACAAAGGTTCAACAATTAAATTATTTTAGATTTTAACAATGCTGAAAATAATAGAATATGTGTTAAGAAAAATCTATGGCTGTTGATATAGCTGTTGAATTCTACATGGAAAATGATACTAATTAATTAGATTTACTTTTCCAAAGGGACACTATATAATGCTTTTGACAACAGTAGAGATGGAGTCAGGGAGGATGTATTTAAAACTTTAGGAAAGTCTTAAATTTTAAAACATTAAAATTTGCTTTTTATATGAACTCCTATAACAACAATGCCCCTACCTTTCTTGTCTACTAATTCTGCCAAAAATGATGTGTTTATTTGGAAACAGTAAAGTATATCTGACATTTTTAAGACACAGCAAGGCAGGATTTTTGCAAAAGCGAAGGGGGTGAAAAGGAATTTTTATCCTGCTAAAGAAGCAACACAATCACAAGATATATGAGTTTTATAAATCTCCTGGATTGAGATAACATATGCTGCTCATTTTTTGGTATTTTCGTTGAATCAAAAAGTTAGGATTTGGAATAGGCCAGAGCACTTCTATAACACAATGATTGTTCAGTGTTGGGTCCAGCTTGAACTGTTCATCTGGAAAGTTTTAGCTGAAACCATCATAATTAATTATAAATGGTTTAACTAGTTCAGAAAAAAATAATTGTAGGGCTCCCCCTTACCCTGGGTAGAGGCCTGCATGATCTCCTCTCCAAAAATGAAATAATCCTAATGGTGCCAACCTCATTCTGCTCCCAGCTCTCAAGCTCAAGGGGGCTCACCCTGTAAGGCATCCCAGTCTGGACTGTTGCATACCTCAGAGACTTTACAGCGATTTGTTTCACCATATTCGGATCCATAATCAGACTTTCTCAAAATCGGGGGGCATTCAACTGGGACAAATTGTCTTCAGTTGTTATTCAAAGGCAGCATGAGACAGGGAATGCAAATGAGCAAAAAAACCGCCACGGTAAAAGGAAGTGAAGATGGTATGGAAATAAAATAGGACTTGTGGATAGCGGGTTTTTTTCCTTCCAACAAAACCTAATAATTTGTAACAGAAAACAGCTCAGTGCAGGAAGGGAGAGGCAGGCCATTAACCTTTTGTTAGAAAACACCAGACTTTTGGTCTACTGCTATTTCAAACACAGGTGAGCACAGGATTTAACAAGAAATCACTGGTTGTAGTTTCAGCTGGTAAAATCAAATTTAGAGATAGGTTGATTCCTCAGCCATTTATCTGTGTTCTTTCCAAGCTCAGTGCAGAAGCTGAAATAAATCACTTTACTGAAGCTTAATGGGTTCTCTTTTGGTCTCTTTTCAACTTTTTATGAGACAAAATAATATTTCTTAGTTTGAAATTAATATTGTTATTTTCAGGTTACAATCAGTAATAGTATGTCTGGCACTATTTCCTAATTAGTAAAATTAGGTAAATAGCGGAGTCCCTAAAGTAAATTAGCTAAAATTTAGCTTAATAGTGTGAGTATTCACAAAATGTAAAGCTTAAAATGGAAAGATTGACAATTTGTATGCAGGAAATTTTTGTTCTGACTGTGACATTCTGAATTTCCATTTTGCTGGTATTCACTAAGCACTGCATAAAACTGAGATCTCTGGCTTTAAATGTAGGTGTTGCTAATCAAATCTGCGCCACCGTGGTTAGGTGAGATATGTCCTGTGATATTGCTTGTGTCCCTTGATTAAAGAAATTATATAATTGCACCTCTTTGAAACTTTTCTGTGCTAAATGTCAATTTTGCATTTTACAGTTCTCAGTTTTTACATTGTTGACTGATTGATGTAGCATTTCTAGTAAGACTCTAGACACAGAAGATTTTACTTACATTACCAGCAAACTTTGTATAATTTTTTTTCAAGCATTTGCCTTTTGCAGTGACAAAGCATCGGCAATTCAAGGAGTACAATCCCTGCATTTCTAGAAAACACTTGAGAATTTTCAAAATTATTGTAAGACATTTAATGAAATGAAAAAATGAAAATACTTTTGCATAAAATTTACTTTTTTTTCTAGGCAAATATTTCCTTTTTGTAATGATTACACGAGTAATCATTAAAAATTTGAGGCAATGCTACATTATTGTTGTGATAATGGCCAAATAAGTGAAGTTCAAAAATCTAAGTGCCTGAGATTAAAAAAATTTAAATATCTCATTTGAATGGGGTAGCATGAAATGTCCTTGTCTGGCACACATGCAGATCATAACTTATAAAAATAATAAAAATAAAAGTAAAATTGTATCCTTTTTGCCAGTTGTGGACATTTGAAAAGCTACAGGCTATTGAAATTGTGCTGTGAATAGACCATTCTCCAGCGTAAGCAGAACAAGTTCTTCCCAGGATTCAAATAAAATATTTTTCATCTTCACTGTGAAGTGCTTTTTCCTCTGCTTTTCTTTATAGGAATAAAAGGCCTTTCTGTTCTTTCAGTTGAGCGACCTCTGCCTTTTAGGGGGAAATGAAGTTTCTGCTCCACTCACCCATCACCACCACCCAGAAATTCTGCAGCTTCTGTGCTTGAGCCAGGTGGACAATTGGTACAACTGGGGATGGGAAGAAAGAAAAGAGAAGCATGTGAGCACACATTTGTATTCTTTCCAGCAAAGAAGGCAGGAAGATTGGTGACCACAAGAAAAAGATCTTAAAATACCTCTCAGGTAGAAATAGGTACATTTTGTAGTATAGCAATGTGATCAGGATTTAATTTGAAAGCTTACTGTTAAATGGCTCAGGCAGCTTTGCTGTTGCCAAAAAAAAACCCTTTATGCATTCAGATATGCAGTACCCAGTCTGCAGCATCAGTCACAGTCCATTTAGGTGATTTTGTTACACTTCAGTTTGTTGCAATTTCACTTAACTGTCTCAGCAACTCATAGAACAGAGGCTTGGGTTATTGTTTTTTGGTTGTTTTTTTTTAAAATTTTTCATATTTTCAAATAGCATTCATTAGGTATTCTTCAAGTTATTCTGGACATACCTTGGGCTTGAATGTTGAAATTGGAGATGTGAAGATATAGGGTATTCTTAAGCCCAAAGTCATCCTGGGCAAAATCTAGCCCATCTTGTTGTGATTTGCAGGCAGTTGGAGATTTAAGGGCTGAGAGCATTGTCATGGTACACTTGTATTGCCCCTGGAATAAGGTGGGGATAAACAGATTTAAAAGGGGCACAGTTTTAACAATACTTATATAAACAATTATTCTTTCATGTCTAACAAAGTATTTAATCTTAGTTTGTAGGTGCATCACGTCTGTCATAGATTTCAGTTATTGACATTGTGGATCTGTCATCTTTCTTAAGTATTGTATATTGTGTGCTTTGGTTCAAATACACCTGTCTACACTAAGTTATTAGAAAGTTCTAAGATGCATATGTACCTTTTAAAATATGCAGATATAGTACTCCTATCCTTTTAAAAATTGACTAATGGTTGACTCTTTAGGCAATGGTATACCTATGTCCCTGTGATCTGTGTATTTTATTTAAATGAACTGAAATTATTTTCATTTTGTAAAGTAATAAGTAATTTAAAGGGAAGGTCTTTGTAGGCTGCTGTTTTTATTATGTCCTAACCTTAAGTAGAAAGAAAGCCAGGCCAGCTAGTTGTTCTTGCTTTTATTAAAGTTCCTGTTGGCAGTGCACTGATGGGACACATTAATCTTAGTATTAATGCTGAGGAAAAGGGGCTTAGAAGCCTAGGATGAATAAATCATTCCAGAACCCATTTGGATCTGTTGGCACCTTCCCTGTTATGTCGTTGCTGGATAAAAAGGCTTCTCTAAGTGTTAAAGGGTTGGATAACACAATTGGCTTATTGCAGAATGGCCCTCAGTAATTTGTGAGTGTGCTGAGTGGGGACAGCAAGCAGTTGGGCAGGGTGATTTGAGCATGTGGGCTGGCACTGAGAAAAGCAGAGACACATTTTTTTCTGTCCCCAATAACCTGTGCAGTCTTTGCCTCTGGGGCCAGTGGTGCTAGGGTGCTTCCAGCCTCACTCCAAGGTACCTGCTGACACTAGAGAGGAAGAAGAACAGTTGAAATGTTTCCTATCTGTGCTACTTATATCCATCTCCAATCACTTCATTAAAATTTTTAGAGCCTCAGGGATGAGCCATTTATTTTGCAATTCAAAAGCCATATTATCCATTTATCTTTCCCTTGAGGACTGTTGCTGAATATGCAGTGAAAGGTAAAATCATCAAACTCCAAGAGTAACTTTTTGCTTCAGGTCCTTCATACCTTGATCTTTTCCAGGCAGCTTTGGGGGTTATTTCAGTCCCTTTGTTTCTGCAACATGCTCATCTACTTGTGGTTGGCTCAAAAGCTCCTCACTGCTCTGTTTCACAAAACTGCCCTGCTCTCAGGACTCTCCTTCATAGCACAGCCTCAGAAATGGGTGTTGGCTACCAGTCTCCTTGGCCTCTTCCAGATTCAATTCAGATGCAGTTCTTACATCTTCAGGGTAGGATGCAATTAAATTTGTCTCCATGAGGTTTCTGGGGTGGCCAGGGTGGAGGAGCTCAAGGAAAGAGAGAACGAGCAGTGAAACTAGAAAGTTCACAGCCTTTTCACCACCCAGCTCCTGATGCCAATAAATCAGTGGCTGCTGTGATGTGTTTTCACCGGCCCCAGGTGGGCTTTCCTGTCCTCTGGAGCATTCTATGCACTTAAAAATTAATGGGTTGGGATTGGTCTCTGGGTGAGTTTTTCCCAATTTCCCAGAGCTTTCATTGCTGTTCCATGAACAGTGGCTGCAGACAGCAGAGGAAGGGTGTCATGTGGCAGTAGTTACACATTTTCAGTAGCAGACAGTGAACAATTGCATGCTACAACTTACACTCTCTCCTCTGGTCTGTTCTTCAGCTGATGAAGCACCTATTATTAGCCAGGCAATAATCAAATATTTGAAATAAGCATATAAAAGAAGATTTAGGGAATAATACATGCTAGCATCTATTACGCATTTCACGCCCTCAAGAGATGCACTGAAGTGTAGAAATTCAAGTTATATCACTGTATTTTTACCTGACACATTTGCTGTTGAGACAGCTCTATTTTCTGAGTGTATTTTATTCATAAAACAGTCTTGTTTCATAAACACAGGTAATCCTTAATGCAGTGGATGTAATGTGCTACAATTGTTTTGGATAACTTTTAGTTGTTAGTTAGCACAAATCACCCTTAAAATAATATTGAAACAGAAGGAAGATGGAAAAAAAGCAAGAAATGTCTCAATGTTTTATTTTCAATGAAATAATAGAATATCACTTTACTAGTTCTAGCATAAATGGAATCATTTGAAAGCTATCAACCTGTACATGTGCTGTAATAGATAGAAACATTCTTTTTCAAGTCAGCTGGTTGTCAGTGGACTTGAGAAGGAAGCACTGCTTTTCATATCCATGTGGTCCTTGTAAAGCTGCTGGTTAGCAACAGTTTACAGTTTAAAAACTCAGGCAATGAGCAGTATGTGCAGTAATGGAACACCAGAAACAGAATCGGGAGGACAAGAATCAATTGCATTCAGAATGTGATTTTCCCAAGAAAGTAATAATAATTTAACTCATTTCTTAATCAGGGGAACAAATAACTGTGTGTCTATCTTGATAAAGCATCTTATTCCTTTTCTACTTCCTGTCCTCTCTCACTGTCTCTGGCCCAGAGCTGTGCCAGGTACAATGGCTTGTGCAGTGACCTAATGCTGGTATCACTTTCTACAGCACAGTTTGTAAATAAACTCTAGATCTAATTTTGTTCAAAAGCCTCCAAACTGAGTGTATGTTAAAATTACTGGGTTTAGTACAACAATGACTCTAAGTTTTTATGTTAAAAAAGAGAATCAGTAATTCTGAATTTATTTGCATGTAAATGTTATTACAATAAAAAAAATCCCTTTCTGAATTCCTCACTTTTCTTCTGCATTTTCACAAGGGGTGTCCTTCCGTGGCAGGGAATATTCGTGCCTGCAGAGGTCTCATCACGTTGTGTCATGTCAGAGAAGGTGCGGGAGCCTGGGTGTCCATGGAAGGGCCAAGTCTCAATGCAGGCACCTCTTATCTTAGAAGAATGTGATACCTAGTGCTTGGTCACTTGCTAACAATTGGAAAAGCAGAATCTGGCTTAACTTGTAATAACAGTTATTATTAAATTGCATGGTGGGCCTGAGTCTAATTTTACTCTTATTTTATAGAGCCATTGACTTTAATGGACTTGCTCCAAAATTTTCACTGGCATAACCGTGAGCAGAATTAGGCCCAATAACTGTCATGTAAAACAAAGTCATTCCATCTTGTAAACCATAAAGCAGGTTACATGCTAGTTAAGTGTGGGCCAAAAACATTAATCTTTCAGATGATGTGTTTAATGGCAGCCTTGGATGCTTGCAGTCAATTAAAATTTCCTGGCGCATTTTCATAGGACAGGGAACGTTTGTTACTAATCATGTCCAAAAGAAATTCTAGCTGGTGTAATTGTATTTTACTTAGCTAATATTGCCTTTGTGCTTATAGTTAGGTTGTTATTCTTCACTCTGTCTTTTAGAAAACCCACACGGTTGTGCAGTTATTTTGGTGTGCAGATGATAGCTGTGCTATCGCCCAGAAGCAGCATAAAGCAGACTTTCTCTGACTCTGTGCTGTTGAACTGCAAAATGTCTCTAAAGTCTAAAATTGTGAGGGGGAAAGGAAGTGTCAAGACTGTTGTTTTAATATTTAGGGACAGAATCTCAGCTAATATAAATTACCATAGATGGGTTGAAACATCGTCTTAATTGATCTACCTTTTATCTCTTAAAATAATGTACATTTTAATTGGCCATGCCCCTTTGGTTTTATTACTCCAACCTATAAAATACAATATCTTATAACACTTTGGTCTAAAAAAATAAGAAAACTACATACTGGCTATTACACTTTTTCTTGTTGTTTCTCCTTGTGTAAATCCTGAACTTGGTCTGAAGTGACTCTGAAACACTTCGGATCAGCTACCATAATAGAAATCCTTTGAAAATACCTCTATTTCCGCTGGTTTCTTTGGGCAATCAAATCTGCACTTTGCTTAATGCTCATGGAAGATAATGTGAATTTTCCCAGCCATTGGGAAGGTTGGGCAGTGTTACCATGCTAAGGAATTTATGCCAGATTTAAAAATCTCTCCTAAGAAATTGCCCCATATGAGCTTCCCATGGATACATGGAGAGCAGTGTGTACCTTGCACGCCCTGTGGGAAAGTCTGTCAAAACTGTGGCGATGAGAGATCAGGAAAGAGTTTAAGGGAAAGAACAACAGTCAACTCCCAGTGCTACAGAGCAGCTCAAGAAAGTGTGGTGCTCTTCCTCTCAAAAATATACTATTTTTATATAATTTTTACTTCACTCTCTCTCAAAATGGTGTGTGCAGAGAGGGAACAGCTGATAAGTTTTATGAGAATATGTTGGAAATATGAGTCAAAATGTCAGTATGAGTCAAGCAACCTCCAGATGCATCCACAGACAGAAATCTTCATTGCAGTCTATTAAACAAAAAAAGCCCCAGGAACTGATATTGTTGGTACTAAAGTCTAGTGATGTTGTAAGACATTGTGCACATGTTTATAGGTATTGGAAAAAGCCAAAGGACGTACCTGTGAGACAATACCTGCATATTTCCGTTAAATATTTCAGGAAGCAAGAGTGCTTGTGACCAAGCCAGAAAATTGAATGCAAAAAAGTGGTTTGGGCTTACCAGCTACAGGTCTCCTAACCTGAAATATTTTATTTTTGGATTTCAGTTTCACAATACTATACACTTGGCTTCTCCAATTTTAGCCAAAACATATTATTTGCATGCTGTGCTGGGATTAAAAAAATAATAAAATTAAGAAACAGCTCTGTTGGCTCTTTAGTTTCACTTCAATTTATTCTCAAACTCAGCCAACAAACACAGTCCTCCTACACTTGTAGAGCTTCTGGTTGTTCTTGGCCCATACAGCCCTTTGTCCTCTGGCAAAATTTTCACTGGAAACTTCATGCAAATACTGTTTGATCTTTACCAACTCATCTCAAGGTGGAGGACTCATGTTTTAGCTTCTTTTCCTTCTCTGCAGTGAGAAAAAGAGGAAGGTAGAAATTTTATGTGAGGAAACAACTGTTTACACGTCTAGTCTCAAGCATCTCAAGAATTCTTGGACAACTGTGACTGGGCTTTCCATATGTTCTTCAGTGAGGTGTTTACCAGGAGGCCAGTGGCTGTAATAAATAATGGGGTCATCCTCTATTTTCTATCTGTATTTTCCATGCAGTTTATTCAAACTCTCCAGAGTGAGAGGATTCTGAAAACCTCCTCTTCATTGAGTTCAATTCAGTATCTTATATGAATAGGAATCAGTGCACATCTGTGTAGGAAAAAACCCTAGGGAGCTATGGCACTTAGATTTTGATCACTACCACCCTTGCTGGTCAAATTATGCTTATGTGAAATCAAATATTCTTTTACTCTTTGGAAATTTAAAACCAATTCCCCAGACTCTGACTGCAAAATGGTTCTGAGACTAAGGAATAGAGGAAATGAATGAAAACACAGAAATTTAAAAGGCCAAAAATGTGGGAATGATTTATGCAGAAACACAAGTGACTCTGACATCAAGATGATCACTGAGACTTGTCCTGCTGCTTCTCAGATAAACACACTCCACAACCATCTACCCACTTTCTGCCTGGAGTGGTGACTGTGTGAAGTAGAATGCAGCAGTTTGGCTGATGGTTTCCCTCTTTGTCTTCTTTCTTTTCCTCCTGCACCCTTTGACAACAAATTTTAATTGGCTACAAGACTTCAGGTTACATTCTTCTGCCTGTATTCAACTGATCCATAAGTATCTGCTTCCATTTGCCTCCACAGCACCCTTGTGCTCTCACTATTCTGACTTCTGCTGCTTACTCATGCTGAAGTTTGGAATACGCCGGATTAATTATCTTATCCCTTAATCAGAGGAATCTGCATGTCTAATCAACATTTTGTGGTTTTTTTCCCCTGAGATCAAGGTGGCAGAGCAGGGTCCAAGAAGGGATGAGGAATAGTTTGGAATAGCCGTGGAATTTGTTAATAGGAGCATGAGACAGTGAAGAATTTGTGCTGAAAGTGGTTGTGGCAACTTCACTGTTTACCTACACAGAAGCAACATAAAAAAGGGTTTAAATATCTTTAGTAGTAAATTCAGGATGCTGTCATGGATTGTATTTGCTAAAATATGAGATAATTGTACAATACAGGAACATTCAAAACCCTACTATTAATTATTTATGCAAATGAATGAATACACAGTGAGTTCTAATCGCTAGGTCTATTCTGAATTCATCTTTGTGTAAGGTTTAGAAGGGTCTGAGTCAGACACAAAGTCCTCCTGTTGGTAATTCAAGCTATTTTTAATAGTGCAAACTGAGTTCCTTTAAAACATTGTTTTCAAGTTGTCCTTGATTTCAGATATCTTCATATATCACGCTAGATATGTATCCCAGATATCTGAGCTGTGTGGGAAATGGGTATGCTCTAACTTACAGAATGTTTTGGAAAGGCAACCTGAAACAGGAGATTTTCAGATATTACAATGGCAACCAAAGGAGTGTGGGGAGCCAGCTAGGCAGAAGTACAGTTTAGTTCAGTGGCTGGGCTTAAAATGAAAAAATGTCAATTTTCTGTTTTAGAGGGGAGAAAAAGTTAATTGTTTTTTGTTCACTTACCATTGTTGGGGAAATTGTTAAAAAAATACAAACAAAAACCAGCAAACTAAAAATAACAACAACAACAAACCAAAAAAAAAAAAAATTTAAACCAAACCAAAACAAAAAAATCTTTAGACTTCTTGGCAAAACAAGAAATGTAGAACTGTACCTATAAAGTACTTTGGTCACTGAGGTTGTCCTTTTATTTTTGCAAGCAAACTAATTTGGCAGTTTGGATTGATTTAGATTGGTGCATCTTTTTATATATTTCAGTTTTGAGAAATAATCAGATCCTTACTTCTGAAATGTTGGAGAGAATCTTGTGATTCTGGACTTGGGCAATCCAATCCACAGAAGGGCAACAAGCGTGGTTTACTCTTTTCACCACAAGTTTATCTGCACCTCTTGTATCACTGCTGATTCATTTGGACTATTAACAGGCTTTTAAAAACTATTAAATCCTCACCACTCATCTTCAAAACTGCCTCAAAACTGCATCTTTGATTTATATGGTCAGCATTTGCTCCTTAGGGTCTGATCAACCTTGGCAGTGTTAGAAATCATATTTTCACATGCATGAATTGTCTTTTACTGATTTCTCTAGTACAGTTTGAACATAAATAACCTTCCTTTAGCAGATGCATTTTTTACTTTTCATCTGTCTATTTTTAAGCAACAGTGTGAATGTGTGTATGGAATATGCTGAAAAGTGATTCTCTATTGAAGTTTGGTTAAGAATGTGCTTTATGGTTCTCCTAAAATGTGTTAATGCTAGATGGAGGTTTTTTGGGGGTTTTTTTTTCCAATTTCCCTTTCAGAATCGTACAATTTATAGTGACTTTTGATGTTATTCTCCCCCATAGTGGTTAGACATGTCTAAGAACAGAATTAAATTAATTTTCTCATTGTGACATGGGACACATACTCTATAATAGCCCTCTCTATTTGATTAGCTAACATAAAAAAAAGGTAAAAATTCAGAAAGATTTGGAATTTGTGAAATCTGACTTCCAGCAAAAAGTCTGCCAGGGCTGCAGAGGCATTGCAAGTGACTACATCAGACAGCAGCCCAGGAGAGAAATCCAAGAACAGAACTTCACTATCAGTAGCTGAGCATCAGGAAAATATCTTACACTGTGTAACTGAGTGATTTCCAGCCTGGCAGTGTGGAATTTGAGCACTACACACATTTCCCACTTTTGTTTTAGATGTAGGATGTGGCCTGGCAAGCCAAGCAGTTTTACATCCACAGGGAAGATGAAAAAAAAAGGTTGGAAAGAAAAATTCCTTGGTCCAAATTAAAGCTCTACAGCTGAGCCATTATGCCCTGGTGTGTAAAGGAAAGCACTGTATTGGAGAATGTGTTAACTGCCAGGGCATTGTAAAACCCCTGTGATTTGGGTACTTTCTGAAACACTGAACAGTGCTAGCAGAAAGCAGGGAACTCTTTCATTTACTTCATCAAGGTAAGCCTTACGTAACTCTAAATAAAAAGAGGTGAATGTAACAGCAGACAGTTATTATTGAGTCATTCAGCTTTTGAACCTGTAGCTTTTACTGCCCTGTTGGAAGTGTGATGGGTCACACTTTTAACCATAATAATTTGCTGGGTCTCTGATACAGTGTTTGCAGCCATCTGTAAATACAGTGAATATTTCCTTAGTGATGCAACTACAAGAACATGAGTGAATGGACTACAAGATTGTCGCAGCTCATAGAGCATTAGCTGAGGTACAACTCTGTGATATGCTTTCTACACATAAATTTTTCCTTCTCAGTTGCAGATATATATTTTAAATTCTCCTTATAATGCTCTCACCAGCAATTTTCCTGACCTTTGGCCAAAATTTTTTCAACAGCAATATGAGTTCCATTGTGTAACTTTTGAATTGTGTTTGAGATGGAAACAATATCTTCATTTTCTGACAGCATTTTCAGAAAATGTGGCATCAGTCCCAGCACTACCTCGTGCTCTGACAGGGACTGGCAAAGGATGGACCTTCCAGTGCAATCTCCAGTGGCTCTGGGAGTGCTGCACTGCACCTTGGGAGCAGCACTGCGGAGTCCCTGGGCCTTGGCGACTTTGCTGTCTGAAAGACAAAGTCATCAGAATAATCTCATCATTCTCAGTGTGGTGACCTGGCACCTGGATAGCACTGAAAATCTTCAAAGAGCCATAGAAGCCATAGTTAATATCAGTGACCTGAGTATTTCAAGCAGAAAAATTCCATGAACTGTGAGCCCTGTTCAGCTTTCATATGAAGAATCCTCTTTTCCCATTCAAGATTTTTTTTTTTACAAAATGTTGATGCCTTTTTTCCTCAGATGTTATCCTGTGAACTTTCTTTTGTATTCCTATCATTTTTTGTTGATAATATTTCAGATCTTTTACTTTGTAAAAAAAAAAAAAAAAACCCAACAAAAACCTTTTCTGTGACAATCTAATATAAAGAGTAATCTAAAAATGAGAGCCTGAAGGCAAAAGTCTCCTTGTGTTAATATTTCAGAAATACAGCTTTCTATGAAGATTGAGGCCCTAGTGTATTGGATTGGAACCTTCAGCCTAAGATAAAAGTGTTCAGCCCAAGAAACAACTGTTTTGCTGTGATTTTCAGTGCTAGGGCTGTACACTAAGTACATTGGTTATGTATTCCTTAAAGGCCTTATCCTTACCTACCATATTATGAACTATCTCCTGTTTGTTATTTATGTTGAAGGTTGCTGGAAACTCTTGAGAGCTTCAGGAATAGCCTGTGAAGTGTTGTCAGTGTGGCACACCTTTAGTTCTTTTTAGAAAAGCCGTAGGATATTAGCAGGTTGAAAGTGGATAATTTTCTAATTATGTGGCTTGCTCCCCATTTCAGAGGCTCACTGGCAGTTTCAGAGGAACAGGAGGATAAATGATGCTGATCTTTCTCTACACATTGACACCTTTACAGGCCTGAGAGAGAGTTACAGTCAAAACCACATGCATTTAGGTAAGTACCTTGTGTAACTTTTATTTATCAAACCCTGATAGAATGAATGTTATATGGAACACTGGCATTACGGTGAGTTCTGTAGTTCTGCACTTGGAGTGATTCTGTTCTTCGTTTCAATGCTCCGTCTGAGAATTCTTAACATGCTTATCCTCCTAGCCCAGATAAGCACACAGAAGGATGGTCACACTTCTTTACAGGGGGGAAGTGAAATCATTGCCTCGAGCTACTCAGGAAGTCTTAAGATTCAAGAGACTTCTCTCTCCCATCTCATGCTCTAAATGACAGAACCATCTCTCCTCCCTCATTTTTTGTAGCTGTCCAAAGTCATCCACAAAAACAATGTGGAAAATTGCTCAGAGAAATAGATTTCATAGATGTACAGTAAAAGACATTTAACAACCTTTCCACAGTTACACCTAATTACTCAGGCTCTTGAACATGCATTGCAGAAGTGCTCAGCTTTAATTGCTTTACTTTTTGTTGTTTGATTAATTTGTATTGTTGTAGCATTGATGTTTTCATTGTTCTACTTAAAATAATTGAACAACGAAACCTTAACATTCTTGTATGTGGTGCTTGTAAATTTACACCTAAAACCCCTTGAATATAATGTTCCCAAGCCACCTAAAGAGGAGCAACCCACTCATGCCTGTGCAAATTGCATCATTCTATTGTAGTGCTTATCACGATAAAATAGTGGTATTTTTCACTGAGCTACGTGTTCTGAGCAAGATGCAGGAGAGCCTGGGGCTGTATGTGATCAAAAGCTTCTCACAATCTGACTGGGTCAATGAGCTTTTCCAGGCGATTTAGACAATTTTCTGTGTGTGGACAAAATCCCGGGATTTCTCCTCAGTGTTTGTCAAGGTAAGCTTCACAAAGCATTTTAAATATCTCTTCCTTCCTTCCTTCCTTCCTTCCTTCCTTCCTTCCTTCCTTCCTTCCTTCCTTCCTTCCTTCCTTCCTTCCTTCCTTCCTTCCTTCCTTCCTTCCTTCCTTCCTTCCTTCCTTCCTTCCTTCCTTCCTTCCTTCCTTCCTTCCTTCCTTCCTTCCATCTAGGAGTGATGAACACTTCTATACATCTCTCTTAAGGTCAACATGGTAGCAACAACTAATCTTAAACAGAATAGCATCGGCTGAATCACTGGTAATCTTTCCTTCCAGAGTGGGAATGCAGGATGTGCAGAATGGTTGCCAGCCCTGCCTGCAAACAGCAGAAGTTTTCTCAGTTGCTGAGGACAAGGCGCTACAATAAATCCTCACAGCACGACAGACACTGCTGAAACGAATTTTGCTTCTTAAACTCTTTCTTCCAGGGGTTCACCATCACAGCTCCTCATTAATCCCCCTTTATGCTCCTGAAGTGTAGTTTGAATTTAGAACTTTCTTATGTTACACTTTTCCATATTCCTGTGTTTCAGTAGTTTTTTGAGTATTTTGTTTAAGTACTTAAACCTGGCCAGAATTTTTTTTAAGTACTTGGCATTTTGGTACAGAGGTGTTAAATGTAATGAGGTTTGAAGTACAGTTTGGTAGGCAAACCATGTTTGCAGGCTTGATTTGTACAGTGCATCAATTATTTGTGCATCTGAAGTGAAGCAGTACTCTGTGTAGAGGCTTTGTAGGACGTGGGACTATATCATACCATATTTTCCCATCCTATTTAGACAGTATTTTTTTTAGTTTTGATGTTTAGCTTGCAAAACTTCTGAACCTGAGTTCGTCAGACTGTGCTGTGATGCTACTGGATTTAGTAACGTCAATGAAATTGAAAAGAAACAAATAGGGCTTACTTTGTTGGTAGTGGAGAAATCTGCTTAATCTTAGAGTCAATGCCTGTATGGTTCATATAAAACAGTTAAATTGTTTATGGTATCCATGAAAATTGAAAGTGGCTTGCTAGAGGCTAAACTTCTATTCTTAATTTTGTCACTGTTATATTGTAGATAAAATTAGAGGAATAACTTAAGGTGTACTAGTGATCACTGAAATTACTAAATGGATTATTTTTTTGTTTTTATTTATAGTTCCAAATACAATCAGAGAACAAGTGTTAAAGGGCTAGTGTTCATTCTTTCAGTACTTTCTTATGCTGATATATGATGATGCATTTAATGAAAGATGGCAACATTCTGATAGTTGGAATGTTTGTGAGGAAAGGGAGAGGTTAAGGTTTGCTCTTGTGACTTTAGTACTGTCATTCTTACATCTTGAACTATTTAATTTGGAAGCACTATGTTCTTCGAATGAGATAAGAATTTCGTATGCTGTGCATCTCCTCTTAATGCATCTGCTGTCTACACAAAGCAAGGTGGGAGAAAGCAGCAAATAAACTCAAAGAAATTGTATCAGCGGCACTTAGTTTTACACCCCATTTAGTGCAAAGTCAAAGCAAATCAGCTCATAACAGAAATAACCGAAAAGAAAATGAATGGATCTAGAGAAATGCCCTATCTAAAGCACTAAGTGGGGTATAAATAAGAAGTTCACTAGTTTCATAGGAGGAACTTAGAAGCAATCCTTTCCCAAGGTAAAATCAAGTTATTAGTTATATTTCCCATTAATATGTGGTATCCATAACTGAGAATCCAAGTATTGGAAAGCTGGATAATGGTGACAGTGTAGATCACTATTCTGCATTGTGTATAATATATAATAATGTCATTATTTCTTCATCTTTATCACCCTTCTCTGTGGTCAAACTCTTCCTTGAAGATCCTTTGGGAAGGAAAAAAAAAAGTACTTTATTTTATCTTGAGTAATTTGGCTGCAGTAAGTTTTAACAAAAAGCAAAATAATGATAAAAATATGATGTATTTTCAGCAGAATGAGAAGGCTGTAGCAGGGAATTCATTGCTTGCCATGCAGAACCTAAAGCAGGTTTCCATCTTTCCACCCAACACTTAGAGCATATCCAGCTCCATGGATCTCACAGTGCACAAGGTATAATCCGGGCATTTCATCCACAGCTTCTGGAAGGAGCTGCTCTTTGTGAGATGAACTCACACGTGAGCAGCCACACTGGCAGAAGTGTGCTGGGAAGTGCCACCATTAATTAGTGGAAGGTTTTGAAGATTACCTTTTCAACAGGCAAATTTCTCCCTTCTCTTGTCCCCCCTCTTGTGTTTTCAGCTAACTCAGGTTTGGTGCTCTCTCTTGCGGGTTTGCCCCAGCCTTCTTGACTTTCAGAGCCCTTCAGTTCTGTAAAAGCGTCCTGCTAAATTATGCCAACACAAATACCAGCAGAACTGTATTCATGCTAGGAAATTGCACCAGTGTAACTATAAACTGAGATAGTTAAATCAGCACTGTGTGTAGACATAAGTACTTTGCTGGATTTTTGTCAAAGCTCTTTAAAAAAGTAAGTTAAATGTTGGGTTTGTGCCAGCTCTGGGCCAAACTGAACCACCTGTATCCATATTCTATGCTAAGCCATTAGTAAACTTCAAGTACATTCAAAATTTAAGACAAGACAAAGTCCCACTGAAGTAATTTAAAACTTAAGGATATACATTTGCTTAACCTCTTTCCTGACTCAGGAGGGACTTAAGCATGCACTTAGACTTATATGCTAACATTTTCTGCTGAATAAGCAGAATTTTATTTTTTAAAATGGCAATCAAGAAATTCTAATTTTGAATGTAATAGGAAAATTCCTAGATTCTTTCAGCCAAAGCTAATTGCTGTTTGGAGAGCTTTACATGCTCACGGTAAGAGAAGTACATTTATCTAAGGAAAAAAATACCTCTTTAAATTAGTACAACGCAATTTTGTTTTTATTAACGTGTATGCCGTAATGTTAAAAGTTGTTATATGTTTGACTCAACCCAATAATCACACAATGTAAATGATACTCAGACAAGAGCTTGAATTAGTATTTGCATTGCAAAGTTTAATTAACCAGAAGGTTATTTCACACCATTCTTCAGGGCAAAACATATCGTTAGCTCTAAGGCTACAGCCTCTTTGCCTTGCCAGAGTACTTCAAAATGGTTTTGAAATTTCTTTTTTGAGGAGCAAGGCAAGAAATTATTCCCAAGGCAATGTTAGGTAGTACAAATTCTGCCAGCAGAGCAACTTCAAAAGTTGTGAACTACACAGCTGACTCCTGCTGGGCCACAAACTCTCCCAGGATTATTCTTTCAGTCAATTCCACTGGAGGAGAATTTCAGATTCATACACTCACATGAGCTTCACTGGCCACACAGATTACTGGGTCTCTCCCAAATGTGAGAGGTTTCCATCCAGTGCCACGGCCTCAGGAATATTCTTTCTTCATCTCATGTTTTGTGTTTGAATGATTCCGTTTGAGATGATAATTAAGCCTGTAGAACATGTTTTATGACATACCATTAAATATTTTTTATTCTTTCCATATAATGCCCTGATATCTTTTCTGTGCAAAAGGAGTATCCAACAGTCTTCAGAAGAGAGGGCTTTATGAAATCAGCTTCTTATCAAATCATTAGATTTCACGGTCCAAGCTCTTTGTTTGGCTCTTGGGAGTAATATTTGCGTGGCACCAAAGGAACTCACGTTACTGTGTTTTCATCTCTCTGGTCTGGATGCTGCAAAACTCTCATTTTAGGAGTGTTGGAATTTGATTTAAGCTGCAGTATGTGCTTACACAGATTTCTGTGAGATTTTCCCCTTTCAATACAAAAGGCAAAACAACTTTTCTTTTCAATTTTTATTTTTCCTTTCCCACAGCTCTGTTCCTCATTGGAAACATGATAACATATTTAAGCAATGAACAACATGGCATTTTAACATTAATCCTTAGTGTTATTGAAATGTTTAAACCTACATATTTTTCACTGTCTCATAAACCATTCTAATTTCTTTTACTCTGTTAAATTCAGATGTAATTTGGGATGGAAAAATACATTTTAGAATTACACCTGCAGCATGTAGTATTAGTATGACTTTTTCATGGCATGACAGTGATGTTTCTACAATCTATACATATTGATTTAGGCTGATAATAAACAATTTGATTAGGCTCTATCTATAGGCTGTCATTTCAATCACTGTCACTGTTCCAATAGAGTGGAAGGCAGATAGCAGACACATATGGCAAGATTTCTCAAAATAAAAACTCTGGCCTGATTAGAGCCCTAGGTTCAGTGAATTGGACAAGACAGCTCAGCTGCCAGGTTATTAACTCCCTCAGAAAATACTCTGCCTTTTCCCTGGGGCCAGCCTGAATATTCTGATCTGGATCGATAAGCAATCTCCGGTGTGTACAAAATGCCAGCTAGAATCATTTGTCTCAGTGCAGTCTCCTCACAAAGGATAAAACACCTGCAGTATATGGCCTTCTCTCCCTCCTCCCCCACCTTCCCCTTTTTAACTAATGACCCACAAAGAAGGAAGAAGTAACCGAATCTGTTCCATCATCAGGAAGGCTCTCTCAGGTTTGTTTTAATGATCACGATGGCCACCTTTCAATCTTACAAAAATTATATCAGTCATGGTTTCCCTGTGGCATGTTTATGTAAGTAATGTGAACCACAATGTAATGACAAGCGTACAGATGTCATTGTAAGAGGGCCCTTGGCAAGAAGATATCTCAGAATGTCAGAATTTTAATAAACCTTGGACTGCGGGTAGGGTTCTCTTTGGTGCTTGTCTTTTATATTTGTAATGTGTGCTGTGAGCTGCTGCTTGGGCCTGAGAGTTTTCAAGAGCGTTTAGCAACAAAGGATATTTTACAATTGATTAGAACAGAATCATTATTTTCCAGAGTGGTGGTGTTTGTCCAATCCATTACATATCTGTGGTTTTGTTTGTAGCAGTGCTGGATTGTAACTAGTACTTTCTTTAGATGCCAAAAAGGAGGTTTTTTCTGAGTGAGTTCAGAACCATTCAAAGCTTTTGGATGTTTTTTCCACATGTTAACCTATTAATAAGCCTCTCTTGACTCAAATAAAAATCAAATATCTGCAAAGTGTAAGAAAATCTGCAAACCTCCAAGTTTCTCTCCTTCGTTGCTTATTTATTACACCTGGAGTCACAGGACAGAACCTCCTACTGCCTGACAAGTCTGTAGCTTCACATCTCATCTTTTCAAGAAATAAAAGTTGAATATCCTCAGCAACCTACATAGAATTTACCAAGCAAGATTTGACACTGAATACCTGTCTCTGAGTGTGGATTAAGAGTCTTTCAAGAGCAGAGGCCAGTTTAGACTTATTTTTCAAGGCAGTAGAACTAGCTACTCATCCAGTTCTTCTGACCTCAGTTTAGGTAACTGTTCATGTCTGTCTGCCTATAGCAAACTTACCTTGCGCTAGTGTAAGCTGAAGATTCATGCCTAGTTAAAAAACTATTTGCTTATGACAAAGTATATAAAAGCATTTTATGTTTGTACTGCTATCACTTCAAAAAGGAAGATTTGCATTACTGCTGACCTTCTTTGCTGCATGAGGTGCCTTGCCCTCATAACATCAAAAAATTTGAGTGTTGCCCTCCAGACAGCTCCCTTCATATTTGCTATCCAAAACTTCACGAACTAAAGATGCTTTTTAAAAAGAACAATGTAAGGAACAGCTTTAGTGAATTGATTTCTCAATGTAGAAAACACATTTCCTATCAAGACACTTATTAGAATGTTTATCTCAGAGAAAATGCACGCAGTTTATATGAAAAGCTGATGTTATGTTAATTCCCATTATTATATACAGATGATATTGAGGAAGATGGAACAAAGTGCCTTTAAACCAAAGCTGATGACATTTTTTTTTTCTTGTTTGCTACAGTTTTATTGTAGTGAAATATGTTCATTTTAGCAGTGGAAAACTGCCCTAAATAGACAGCATAAGAGCAATAAGATGCCACATTGCAAAGCACAATTTAAAAATGATGTGCTCTAGAAGTAAGGCTTTTAGACATTTTGGTTTATATATTAAAACTTCCCACAAATTTGATTGAGAATGAGCCTTTGATGGATATTTGCTGCAGTTATGCTGCATTAGACTCGATTTATCCACCACCTCTCATTGTTGCTATTGATTGATTTTTAAATTAGATGAAGGCAATCAGTAAATACCACCCAATCAAGTCCTAAAAACATATAGGAGATTAGACAATTTAGGGTAATCAATGAAAATATTCTGTGATTTGCTACCACTCAATTTTGACCATAAATTACGACCATAACTTGCAAGTTAGTAAGCCATAAAACAAGAGGATGTGACAAGAAAAACTACAAGAAATGAATTAAGGAGATGAAGAGGAACCACTAGTGTTATCATTTAATGAGACAAAATTACTCTTTATACATATCGGGCATTTCTAGTTGAGTCTTGCCAACAGTATTGGAGTGCAAGAGCACTAACACTTCTCTTATTTTTCTAGGGTTTTGGTTTCTGTTTTGTTTTGTTTGTTTGTTTGTTTGGGGTTTTTTTGTGCTATGAGAACTGTTCTTTTGTGTAACAAATCAGTTTGAACAGTAACTAAGCTACCTAATTTTGTTGCAGCAAATAAATTAATGAAATTTTAAGTATAAAGCCTGCTGCTTCTTAAACCCTCCACCTTCATCTCAGGCACTTGCAAAGACTAATTTTAAAGTCACACTTCTACATGGTGTTATATTCTACAAATGTTTAAATGTAGCAAAAATTTAATGACATTTTAGACCCACACTTGGAAAAAGCTGCGTTAATTCACCTTCTCTGTGATACATGTCACCCATTTTCTATATTCTCACAAGTCTCACTAGGAACTAATTCACATATCTTAAAAAAATGTCTTTTAAAGCTCATTTACTAGCTGTAAATAGGTGTCCAGGTTTTTTCTATTTATGAACTTCAGTATCTATTTGTAATTTCTAGGCAGTATCTATGCAGTTTTAGGCTGAAAACTGCCTACAAATATATGAGCAACTATCAACAGCTATAGGCTATATTGGTGTGAATTTGTGAAATAAAGCAGAAATTTATGGTAAATCTGCTCCCTTAAGAAAGTAGTACAGATGTGATACTGCCGAGGAGCACAGAAAAATCTTCCTGGGTAGTGCCTTTATGATCCTCTTTAGAATAAGGAACACTTGGAAAAGGAGACCAGAATAATTTTTGGGAGTGTTGATCATAGAAAAGGATGGAATTACAATACCTTTGACAAGAGGAAAATTCATGTGCCTTTTTCTCCATTAAACAGAAATCTGAGAGACCTGAAAACTGCCCAGGACACCTTGAGTAGTGATGAGATTGTAACAGAGAACAAAAGGAAGAGTACAGACTCTCACCACACTCACACTCACTAAAATACAAAAGTGACTTTGTAGAACTTGGTGGTAGAGCGACTCCTTGGGAGCAGATAAATGCAAAATGCACAGGTGGAATAAATACTGAAAATACTTGGATTTATATCTACCATTAATTCCCGGCAAAGACAGATTTCATGTTGCAGCAGAGAAAGCCAAACCTGAGTCAGAAGAAAGCTTTAGTGGTGCTGCAAACAAAAGATTAGTCAGCAAATACGGACTGTATCAGCAGGTGGACTCTGTGAGATAATCCAGAACTAGAACTTTGCAAGGATTTAATGTGGAAATTCCAAATCCTTGCTGTAGTAGACAAATGTCTGGCACTAGCAACTATTAAAAAAAAAAAAAAAAAAAAAAAAAAAAAAAAAGTAGTTGTTCTGTTGTTCTTAGCTGGTTCTTTTTAAAAAGACATTTCCTTTAGCATAGGGTTTTAGAACCAGGATTTACTTTTCTGTGCAGGTCTGTGGAACAGGAAAACAGAATAAGTCCTTGTAAGTGCTGGGCCCCTTACAAAAACATGTTTCTCTCTGTTAAAAACACTCCCCACCTGAATTCTGAATTTAACATTAGAAAATGTCCAAGTCTGGTCTTTCACATTTTCTGCATTGTTAAGTACATCTGTCTAAGGCAGTTCAGTTTGAAGGACTATGTGAATCCCTAATAGAATACAAAACCTACCTGTTCTTACTAAATATTTCTTTTAAAAATATCATTGAAGTGGACTTTTCTTTAACTCCTACATTTTATCAGTTTCTCCATGTTCATAAGATTTTAAGAAAGAAGTTAATTCTGTGCTCATAATACCTTTCTTCCTTCCACATAAATTTGGTACTAGAGGAAGCTTTTCTGTCTTTCATCAGTGGCATAATTGCTAACAAAATTAAGACTGGAAGACACATAGTTTTCAAAAATAATATTCCTCCCTCTGCAGGTAACATTATTTCTGAAATCTGAGATTTTATTTTAATTTGAAATCTCTTTTGAAAATACATTCCCAGCTCCTTTCTAAAAGATTCTCCATGTAATTGAACCTGTGGTAGAAATTTGCAAGATACACAGTTAAATTGTGAAGGCAGGAAATGAAACAGCTCAGAATCTGAACAAATTCTGGAGCATTTGCACTTCCATATTTAAATATTTGCCTGAATTACATGTGAGCTATAACTTTTCACTCAGTGGAATTTTTTGCATTCTCTGTAAGTAATAGTGCTAAGACGAATCTATGTTTATATTATTGCAATATATTATCATATCACATTCAATCTCACATTTGTGTGAATTAAAAAACATTCAAAACCCCAATAATCTCTGGCAAAGGAGGACAGGAGAGGGAGAGAAAAAAGAAAACCCCTGACTTAAAACAAAGACAGGGACCTACTTGCAGTTCCTGATGGACTGATGCAATACAATGAAGCTGGTGTATTCAATATAACTTTTAGAATAATTGCCTGGGAGGTAACCAGAAGAAGTACATTTTACTTTATCATGGTACATAAATAAAAGGGCAGACTAATTAATCATATAGCTTACTAAAAGTGCTTTTTATTTTGCCATTTAGTATGCCAGAAAGATCATTTTCTTTAATGTATATACCCAGTATTAACATGATTTAATCCATCATGTTCTGTATTATGAAATTACTTTGTTTTACTCCCTGATCCAGCTGAAGATCATTAACCCACACTATTTTCTAAGTCATACATCATTTGAGTGTATTACCTCATATAGCAAAAAAGCTACTTCCCTTGGTTATACACTCCAACTAAGAAATCATTTTTTCTGGATGTTGCTGACAAGAGGAGCTGTTTTCATTAGAAAGCAGATGGTTCACTATTTCGATTCTGCTTTACCTTCTCATTTGCTCCAGCTCAGAGTCCTTTGCTGCCAGTTACCTCATTACCTCTTGCAGCATCCATGTCCTGCATCCCTGACCCATCACAAAATGTGCTAAACAAACAAGAGCTTTGCCTTCCCCCAACATCTTTTTTGACTCTGCATCCTCACCGGTTGTAAGCCAGGCTTCAAAAAGCAGTGAAAGCGAATCCAGTCATCTGAACAGTAAGTCAAACTCCCACGGTTCTGCAGGTGTTTGTTAGCTGAGAGTGCCAAAGGTGTCATTTACACATTCAGATTTTGAGCATGGACGTGAAGTCACACTGCTGATGAATCTGCCTCACAGAGCTTTAAGGCAGAATCTGTCATTTCATGTAGTTTGCAGTCTTGATGTTTATGCTAGCGATATTTCACTGCTGTATTCTCTGAGTCTGTAGGATGCACATTCTCCTTGGGCTGCCCTGGGTGCCTGGTGAATGTCAATAAACAGTGGTCTGCAAAGTAAATGAAAGGTGTGCATAGCAGAGTGATGGATCTTTTTGATTCAGCATGAAGACTGAATAGCTCCTGGAGATGTGTCTCGGTATCTTTAGAATAAAATAGTGTAAATGATGTTTTAAAATAGGACATTTCAAGTAACAGAAGTAACACTTGTTAAGTTTCAGATTGGTTTTATTTATCTCTAAACATTTGCCTTAAGAAGTAGAATTTCATTCCAGTTTGGCAAGGAGAACAAATGCTGTCACTGCTTAAGCAGAAAGCCACTTAGTGGAGACTAAATCCTTACAGGTAAACCCATCAGTATGTACCTTCAGTTCCCCTACACTGTGTTTTGGTTTTGATCATTCCATTCTGAGGATAATACTCAATGTAGTAATAAATTCTACCTGTTTTGTGTAGTTTTTTCTGGTTTTACAATATCCATCACAAACTCCATTTTTATTATAGCTTCATGAAGTTTTCAGGGGGAAGCTTTCACTTTTTTTTTGCACATACCTTATGACTCATGTCAAATTTACCTTTTATTATTACCTGTTACCCTTGCTATGTTTAAATATCTTACGTTTTTTATGCACGTTGAAAACTAATACAGAGCTTGACAGAAATAAGAGGGTATTGGGAGGGATATTTGATTTTGTTAATTTGAAGGACAACCTCTTCAGTAATGTTAAAGTGCATCATAGGTGGGATTGATTTAAAACAATGATCTTTGTAGAATTTTCACTGAAATTGAAGGAAGAATAAAGGCCTGTAGTGAATGTGTTGACAAAATTTGAGGAAATGATCATAGATTTGGAATTGTTCCAAACATGCATGGACACCAAGACAATGTTTAGTTATACTTTAATAAACCATTCTACAGAGTGTTCTGAATGAGCTGGGGGAAAACATAACTCTACAATATTAAGCAAAGCCAAAGGTGAAGGTCAGCTGCAGCTAATACCCACGCTCAGTTATACTGTTTTTATGATGACACAATACTTAAACTACTGAACCTGGCACCACAAATAGCCATACATGCTGTACAGAGTGAAGAATATGCACTTGGTGGAGCTTGAGCTGTAGCTGGCTGTTTATAATATCCATGGTTTCTGGATTCTACTCTGTTGAATGAAGCCTCAGCACGAGGCTTTTATCCTTTATCCACCCTGAATAAACTTCACAGCCATAATTCAGCTGCAAATAAAATAAAGCAAAAAACAGGAGGTGCAAGTGTTGCTGCTTGCACATGATGAACCAGAAACTGAAAAAGGTAAGGTGTAGAGACAGATTACCTTCTGCAGGAGGAGCTGGGTGCAGCTGCCACCGGGGCTTTAAAGGCAATGCCTTCACTCAGTTGTAGAACTTGGAGCTCCTCTCATTGGTGTGGACAAGATTGCCAAAGTGATGAGAAAAGAACACAGCCTGCACAGGCTTCTGGAGGGACTGGATTATCCCACATTGAAGCATGTGCAGTGTCAGAATTTACTCCAGTAAACAGAGAAAACATGGACTTTTTGGTTTATGCCTCTGAGTGCTCCCCAGGATGGTATTAGCATCGATGTCACCTAAGCCATTTTTTTTTTCTGCTCAAGAAAGCATTTGAAACTACCAAATTCTGTTGATGAAAGTAATTATCAAGACCGAAAAAAGATATAACAACAAAAAAGTACGAACCCTTGGCATGGAACTTTGTTTTCAGTATAAATAAGTTAGTGCATATTAAGTAAGTCCACAACTGTTATTAATACTTAGCAGTTGTGACCTTACTTAATATACACAAAAGGTTTTTTTCAAGCCTTTATTTTGTCCCTACCAGAATGCTGACAGTATAATCACAAAACATTATAAAGTATCATACCCTGGTAAAATAATTCCAAATAAAACAAATGAGAAGCCATGGGGAAATTATAGCACAGGATCTTGACAAGCCGAGATAGAAAACCCTAAAGTACACCAGGTGTCATTGTAGGATTTGTGTGTGAGTGACTGTATAGAGTGCACTGACACTCCTGATGTGCAAATAAATCACACGGAGAAACTCCACCTGGTGTTCTACGGGAATAAGTTAAGTGGACTCTTCAAAATTATACCAAAAGCAGTTAAAAATACAAACCATTGAAATGTGATAGAACAGCAATTTATTTATAAAAAAGTCATTTGCATTTTTGAACACTGTTTAACTTCCATGCTTGTTTTGCTGTTTTCAAATAACAAATTGACCATTTCAAATTCATAATGAGGTATGAAATAAATGAGAGGGTACTGAGGGTGAGTCATTCATTAATCATAAGCAAAACAGGGATGAAATCAAGGACACAGGAGCACAAACTGTAAAAGTAATAAGTTGCATAATCTTTGTATTTAATATTAACTACATTATGTTTTTCACATGAGTTCTGAGAAGTTGGATTTTTATGTTTACATGAAACTAATCCAAGGTAAATTTTATTTCTCAATATTATTTTATCCTAGAGGTTGCCCTCTTTTTAATAAAGTAAAAGACAGTGAATTCTATCTTATCACACTCTTATGAAGATTTAATAGAGGGGTTAGCAGGAACACTGAAGCCTACTACAACTTTTAATTTAAGATATTTCACTTTTGACTAGAACGTACCAAACCCTTCATGTTTGTCATGGCAGATCTCCCATTAAGGACATAAATTCACCTGGAATTAGTTGTTTCGGCCAAAATAAGTCATCCATATTCCTCTGTCAGAGAAAGATGGAACAATTCAAGCCATTCTGTGTCTTTATCCTTCAAAAGTTCAATCCACAGTGATTACACAATGTGCAACAAGGTTGTTTACAGTTTGCAGGTGATGTGAGTATTTAAATAGTAGGTGTAGCTCAAATAGACGTAATAAAAATCATTTGTTACCCCATGTCAGATTTCAACAAAAAACTACAACAATAAACCAGGCTGTAATAAGGCAAGGTGAAGTGGTGCCACAGCAAGGAGTCAGCTCACTCCAGAATCACTAAACAGATGCAACTCTCTGCTCCAAATCCATTCATTTGGATGGAGCTACGATTGATGTTACTCTTTGCCATTATTTTGGAGTTTTCTGGACAGAAAGGCAGAAGGAGCTGAGAGAAATCTGAGTGAGAGCTCTGCAGATAACTGGCTGTCAGAACCATTGTGTTTTGTGGCCCCCAGTGTGGCCCCCACGGCCAACCCCATGAGCTGTGTGTCTGTAACTCTGTGTGGAGCAGCAGTGGTGGGGGTGGCCGGCATTCCTGGGGGCTGGAACCCCAGGGCAGCTCCCAGCCCACACAGCACGGGTCGCACCAGGGGCTTGGTGGTCAGCGCCAGTTTATCCCTCTGCACACAAAAAATGGAGACGCTGAGCAGATGGTGCCCCACTCCAGTCCTGTTGGGATCACAGGGAGCAGCGCTCCGTGCCCAGGCACGTGAACTGGTTGGAGTCACTGGAGCCAGGCTGCAGGGGCACTGATGTGCCCTGGGAGCCTGCCCTCTGTGAACCCGGGTTAAAGCCTGTGTTTGCACCAGTCTGGGCCCCTCCTGCCTCCTCCAGTCACACGGGCTCTTGCTGTAGTGCTGATGGAGGAGCTGCACTTGAACTGCTCGTTAGTGCCCTGCGGCTGTCCCCACTGTCCCACCCCATGGCTGTCCCCAATGTCCCACCCCGTGACTGTCCTCACTGTCTCACCCCATGGCTGTCCCCACTGTCCCACCCCATGGCTGTCCCCAATGTCCCACCCCATGGCTGTCCCCACTGTCCCACCCCATGGCTGTCCCCACTGTCCCACCCCATAACTGTCCCCAATGTCCCACCCCATGGCTGTCCCCACTGTCCCACCCCATGGCTGTCCCCACTGTCCCACCCCATGGCTGTCCCCCCTGTCCCATCCCCTGACTGTCCCCACTGTCCCACCCCATGGCTGTCCCCACTGTCCCACCCCATAACTGTCCCCAATGTCCCACCCCATGGCTGTCCCCACTGTCCCACCCCATGGCTGTCCCCACTGTCCCACCCCATGGCTGTCCCCAATGTCCCACCCAGTGGATATCCCCCCTGTCCCACTCCATGGCTGTCCCCACTGTCCCACCCCATAACTGTCCCCAATGTCCCACCCCATGGCTGTCCCCACTGTCCCACCCCATGGCTGTCCCCACTGTCCCACCCCATGGCTGTCCCCAATGTCCCACCCAGTGGATATCCCCCCTGTCCCACTCCATGGCTGTCCCCACTGTCCCACCCCGTGGCTGTCCCCCCTGTCCCACTCCATGGCTGTCCCCACTGTCCCACCCCATGGCTGTCCCCACTGTCCCACCCCGTGGCTGTCCCCCCTGTCCCACTCCATGGCTGTCCCCACTGTCCCACCCCATGGCTGTCCCCACTGTCCCACCCCGTGGATGTCCCCACTGTCCCACCCCATGGCTGTCCCCACTGTCCCACCCCATGGATGTCCCCACTGTCCCACCCCGTGGATGTCCCCACTGTCCCACCCCATGGCTGTCCCCACTGTCCCACCCCATGGATGTCCCCCCTGTCCCACCCCGTGGCTGTCCCCCCTGTCCCACCCCGTGGCTGTCCCCCCTGTCCCACCCCGTGGCTGGCAGCCCTCAGCAGCGACAGCCCCTGTGCAGGGCTGGCACCCCATGGGTGAGAGGAGCTGCTCTGGGACCTGGGCTCTGGCTCGCAGCACCCTCTGCTCACGCTCTTGCTCAGCTGTAATTAATGCACATTTTTTTTGTCTGACTAAGCAGTTGCCTACGTTTAGACTTTAAAACAGGAATTAATACAGCAGTGGTTAATATTTAGATAAAAAATCACGATTCCTCAATATTTCCATTCACAGTTTTTGCACCTTGAAGCAAATTCTGTCTGCGAATCTGTATTCAGAAGAAAAAAAGTTTCTATTGGCTCTGTTTTCCATAAGCCTGGATGAAGAAAGTATCTTAATTTTTAAAACTCCCATTAAACTAATTTCCTGCCTTCTCTGCTCCAACATATCTACATTTTATAAATTGTGTCGGTGTTACTTTCACACTATGCATATGGTGTTTCTTCCTTATATGAGAAGCTATATATAAGCTGCGAGGTGTTAAAGGCAGTAATTGTTAGTGGTGTTTTTCTTTCTGAAGAAATATAAAGGACATGTTCAATGAATAGACTCATATACTACCAAAACTGAGGAATTTGTCCAGATCTCTGAAAAATCATACATTCCACTAAGGCCTGTGTAAGTGGGGCATTCCTCCTAATGTATTTACCTTTGGTATAGGTGCAGGTGGTTTAAGTGTGGTGCTCTGGTTTAGATTCCAGAGCAAATAGGTTACCTATGATATTATCATTCCTGGGGATATATTCCAAGCAGTGCCTTTCTCAAGCAATATGGGTAAAGGGTTCACTCTGTCCCCCGTGGTCCTCTGCTTGAATGCTTTTCCCAAGCTCCAGATCAATCTTTAACTCCTCACTTTTAAATTAAGATGAAACACCATGGAGAAGAAAGGGAGCATAAAGACTTCTAAAATCCTGGGAAATAGGTTTTCTCACTCTTCCCTCTCCTAAGCAAGACACTTAAAATGATGAAGCCCGTGAAGTCCTATCTGGAAAATAGGGAAATACCCTGGACCAGGTATTTCCAAGGTTTTAGAACCAATCTTGATTTTTTTCAGCAGAGTATACTTTTCTTTAAATTATTTTTTCTCCTCAAGAAATCCTCTAATTTTGTTACAGAGTCTTCAACTCAGTACCAGAAACATTTTTCTATGGGCCTGAGAAGTCTGTCAAAGCAGAAAATTAAAAAAAAAAAAAAAAAAAAAAAAATCAGTGCCATCAGAGGAGTCATCAGAGAAATGTTTCTTTTAGAGGTACCCTGCCCTGCTCTTTGCATGGTGTCTTCCACAATTAAGCCCTCTGAATTTGATCTGTGCTTCCTCTGTACCTCAAACAATCCAGCTCTGCAGAGCTTCTGTTATTCTCCTGTTGGAGGCTGTTCCTGCAGCAGAGATGGAAACTAACTTTATATCCAAAAGTTAAAAGGTGGAAACAGCTTGGCTTTTGTGGGGACTTGAACTTATTTACATCTTCAGCATATTTGAAATTGCTGTTGAAATATCTACCAGTGTGTTCATGGAACGTCAAAGTTGAAGGAATGCATTTTAAGCAAATGCCCTCTCCCAGGTTAATGATTAACACTGTGAGAATTCAGATTGGTATTTACTGTATCATGACAAAAGTAAATTGAACTCCAAGCAAGTCATTATCTGTTTGGGGTGGTTTTTTTTGTTTTTGTTTTTGTCTAAGCGTGCAATGCCAAATTATTAACTTTTGTGTTAGAAGGGTAGTAAAAAGGTGGGTCAGGCAGTACCCACAGAGTCTTGAGAGATTCATTTGTTCACACCCACTGCAGAACATAAAAAGCAAAGTTCTTTTAGAAAGCTTCCTGCAATATCTAAATAATTATATACATTTAAAAAAATATATACCTCTGTCTTCATTATTGTTTTAAAAAATAATCATTGCATTCTCTTTCTATTTCTCACTCTTCATCATAACAAACTGCACCTTCTGTTCCCTGCATGTTTCAATGGATCAATCAATTAGTCTATTTTCCTGCCAGATTTTGGTATGATCACAAACATATCAGCTCTCTGCCTATTACAAAATCAAAATTTTCAACCTTCTTAATTCTGTACTAAGGGGGCTTTACTTCACTTGAAAAGTACTTATTTTTCTTGAAATGTAAATATTACCTTTCGGGAAAGATATTGCCTGGAATATTCTGCCTGAAATGTGAATGTTTCAGAAAATTACAAACAACTAAAATGTTGAGAATTTAGGTTAGAAGAAAAATACTTGGATGTCATTGACTATCCCATTGTTAGGCCTGCATCTAGACCTCCCAGTCTGCAAAGACTTTAAGGTTCTAATTGCATTTTCCAGTTTCCAATTTTTCTCGTGTTTAGCGAGCACTGTTGAAAGGCTCAAAGGTGCTTCACCTAATTTTCCTTGTATCTCCAGACAGTATATGGCCAAGTTATTTAGATACAAATAAGCCTTGAGAATATCACCAAATCCATTCTAATTTCATTCATGCCTTGGAGATAATAATTTAAAGAGCTAGTCACTGCTTGCAATTAAGCATGGAGAAAATAGATCCGTCCCATAATTTATGTCTGCAAAGGTTGGGCTGGATTTGTAATTAATGTTTGCTCCTTTTAATGAAATACTCCAAAGGTCTGCACTTCTGTCATTCATGGAGGTAATTTTTCAATTGATTAGTAAAATAATACTTGAAAAGTAAATGCACCTGCTTTAGCACAGAAATGTCTTAGTCAAGTAGAGACAATGATTGGAGTGCTAAAAAAATATCATTTCAATACAGTAGAGACTGGAGTTTTACTCCTCCAGAATTCAGAACTCCCACTAAAGAGGAAAAAAAGAAAAGGTAATTAAACCTCCAACAACTTCCTCAGCATGCTTTCATCCAGTTTAATTCCTGGGTGGTTTTCAGCATAGCTAAATACTTCTAGGAGCACACGCCTGAACTGCAAGTGAAATATGTCTGGAAAGCATATGTTACAGCAAGACATAATTTTTATATTTGTGTACCTTAGTACTTTTGGAGGGCATCATCAAATCATTCCATTTTGGAAATTTGTTTTCATTTTGGATAAACACTTAAACTTTGACAGCCCAGTTGGATTCTATTCTTATTTCATTTTCAGGATCAAACATCTTCAAACCTGCAAAGCAGCAAGATTTAAGAGTTAGGTTCCTGTGACCGCTGCTTTAAAATGGCTGGTAATGTCTTTTCTGAAAAACACACAATATCAGAGCAAATGAAATGAAATGAAATTAAATACAATAACAAGCCACCTCTGCCTGTTTTCAGGAAATTGATAAGGGTTTTCTTTGAATTAATCACTCCAAAAAGCATGTTTGATGACTTCTGCTGCTTTGTTAATTGAGTCATTATGACCCAAAGGTTTACTAATCCTCTACTCCAGAGATCTCCTGTTTTGTAGGAGTGGATATTATGGGAGCTGACTGTAAGTTGACCAGACAGGATGCAGAGCAGAAGCCAGAGTCTATGCCAGATTTCTTGAGGGCCACAAACATGGTGATCCCAGAGGTTTTGGACCTTGTGTCATCTGGTACAAGGATTTTTCTTTCAGAGAAAGAAGCGAGCGAAGGGAATACGTGTGGTGAAAGAAGCCCTTATCCAGTGCTCAGCCTAATGGAGCAGGGTGATCCAGACAGTGGAGCAAGGGGATGAGAGTCATCAGAACATTTAACTTTAAAGGTAAGTTTATAGTTTTAATGCTGCCGTTTTAAGTGTTTGAGTCATCTGAAGGACCCAGCTCTTATTAAAGCATGAGCAAAGCAACACCTGAGGACTTTTAAAAACCTGCACCTTGAACTTAGTGTAACTCCCATTAAAGTTGATGGATGCTGAGTCAGACCTTAATTCTTTTTGCATCTTAGAGATCCAAAAGGTGAAAATCCTGGCACTACTGATGTTTTGCCATTGACCTCACAGGGTCAGGATTTCATGCTAAAAGCCATAAAATGGCACTGACATTTCGTCACTGCAGTCTTGGATCAGATTCATAACAGTGACCCAGGAGACAAAAATCTCCATAATCCATTACTGGTGTGCATCTACCCAACACTGTCTCACCACCTTCTACCTTTTTTTAAAGAGGGGGAATAATCTATAATTTGAGCTGCTTGTATTTTAACTCAAGTGAAGATGAAAAGAGGAATGGAAAAATCTTAGTATTCATTTTTCAATCACACTATTTTAACCTTCTAAGTAAATTCCTGATTATTTTATTATTTTAATTGGGAAAGTCACTTTTGAAAATTAAGGGGGAAAAAAAAGAAAACAACCAAATCATCCAACAATTTAATTGTTGAATGATTTGGTTGGTTTGTTTTTGGTTTTTGGTTTTTGTTTTTCAATACCTGTTCTAAAATGGCTTTGTAGTAAAACTGGAAGGCAAATTTCAGATTTATAGCATGGTTGAATGAAATGGTTTTATGTTTAGCAGTAAGAACAATGGGGAGTTTATATAATTCATTAATGATCCTTAATAAATATATAATTGAAGACCAGCTGGAAAGATAATCTTGGTTAATAAAAGAAAATCAGGGAATAAAGTGATTTCTGTAATGTAAGAGTACTTACAATACATGATAGATACCACATATTGTTAGCAGTTAGATAAAATAAACTGATAAAATACAAAATTATTCTGCCTCCGCCATTAAATTTTGAAGACTGCAAATGCAAAATATTGACTGTGCATTACAGATGATAAAAGTAATAGATTTCAAATTTACGGACACAAATGTACTGAAAAAATACAATTTAAAATTTGTGTAAGAAATAATATTATATATAACTTGGCTGCTTCAGCATAGGTCATTGCATTACTTTGCGGCTGTCCCTTTGTCCAATGCTTTCAATTTTAATTCTGGTTCTTCCCTTTGGCAAAGCTTGGTCTCTTATTGGTTTTGGTTTATAACTACCATCATAGTAGTCTTGCTACTCTACTGGAATCAAAGGGTTTGATGTCTTTAAATACAGGCATAGCTTGAACTGGGGGTGATCTGCTTATTAAAGCAGTAGATGTTTACATTTGGAAATGAAGAAGCCTGTGTGTGAGTTTTGTGCAAAATTTCCTTCATTCAAACTCCTCTTTGTTACATGTACTTGTATTGCTTTACTTGGTTTCTCTGACCTCTTTCTGGAGAAGCCTGTGGAGACTAATTTAAAAATCTCCCATATATTTCTAGAGGAAAGTGGCGTGAACATTCCTGTTTGTGTCAAACTACACTCTGAGTGCATGTTCTGAATTTACTGGAGTAGCGTGGTCTTTCCACCCTCAATGAGGCCTTGGTGTCCTGTGAGTTTTATGCAGTGGAAGGTCCAAGTCTGGAGTGGTATATTATTTCTAAGGAATGTGTATTTAAACACAGGTTAACAATAAGATTTTAACTGTTTGCTTTCCTGTTAACATTAATGAAAGTATTATATTTATATGCTGTGCCTTTGAAAATTAATTTCCTGGACTTCTCTAGGGATATTGGGGTTGTGTACAATGCATAGTTTTTCCTTGCATTATTTATTAATGGAGGGTTATAATCTAGTAACAACTGCCTTTGTGCACAAATTTAGGTCACTTTAGTTGTGCCTACCTTTGAGGTGAGGATGAAGCCTTCTTTGTCTTTATTGGGAGCTCTTCTTAAAGTGTGAAACATGTTTACTTCCAGAACACCTTGTAAATATCTCTTAAGGAGGTGCTTTGTAAATAAGCTATTATGGTACTAAAGAAAACATTGATTTGTTTTAAATGGCAGTAACAATTCAAGTGTATGTAAAGACAAGTGCATTTTCTTTTGAGGTTAAGCCTCTGAATTTAATAATTGAAGGAAAAAATGCAATAAGGTGCAATAGCAGAAGCTTCTGTGAAGTGTATTGTGCAATTATGACTGCCATAACTACAATTGCCTTACCAGATCACAGCATGTTTTCTCCTCAGAGAAAACAAAACTTTTATTATTATTATTATTATTTGGAAAAATGTACTGTTTGGAGAAGGTTGTGTGCTCTGTGATGATTCTGTTGATTCAGAAAACCAGTCTGTTGGTTCAGGAGGTCTGAAAATTCAAGACACCGTTCAAGTGGATACACTATGCAGTGGAAGCAATCTATTTATTTTTAACTTTGTCGAAGTTGTTTTCAAATGTGAAAACTGTTTTTAAGGGATATCTTTGCCAATTCCCTCAATTGAATTGTGTTACAGTTTGCTTAACATACACAAGACCAGAACTATTAGAAGAGAGATTTCAGCTGTGCTTTGTGCAGTTTAACTTGGAGAATTGCATTAGTCATTAACTGTCTAGATCAGAGCCTGACTGTACTACTCACAGAAGCTGTGTACTGGAAAGATCCTGTGTGATGGCTGTGCCTACATAGTCAAATTTCTTGCAAAAGGGAATAATGCTATAACATCTTCTTCATCACATAAAATAGACCAAGAAGTAGGACTACAATTGTAGTAGCAAAGATTCAGATTATACTTTAAAAAGGAGAATACATAGTAAAATACTTAAAAATATTAACTAAGAAATTGCACTGCATTAGGCTCAAAACTATAATAAGGAAATGTGGTGGGAAGATGTTTGGCTTATGGAACAATTTGTCTGTTAGTGGAAACCACAGTCTGATCCATAGTTCAGAGAGCTTGGTGTATTCCAATCAGAGGACCATTTTAATTGTGATGGAGTAAAGGTTCCCTCATATGAAAGAGATGTCATGGTTAAAGTACAAACATGAAGTGTAAATGTTAAAAATTGTAGAAGGGAATATCGATGACTTCACCCCTGATGAGTCACAGCTGTATCCAGCAAAGATAAGTGTGATAAAAGGCAGTGGGTTAGCTAGTGAGGGGAGCATCATGAAGGAGAAGGACCCTGAGGAGAGAGACTCACTGCTGTGAGGTCAGTCTGGGTCTGCAGTCAGAGCCTTGTGTTGGAATCTGCAGCCACAGTCTAGCTGGGTAAAAGCCTGCAGTCAGAGGCTGCAAACTGATCCCTGCAGTCAGAGTTCAGTGGGAAATAACCAGCAGTCAGAGGCTGCAAGGGAAACCCACAGCAGGAACTTGCTGCAGCCAGGGTCAGTGAACACCTGGAGTCAGGGTGGCTGAGCTGTAAAGAGGAATAAACCAGGGCCCCTTCCATGCTGTGATAAACAAGAAGTCTGTATCTTGGCTCATTTCTACCCTCTAACAAGAGGGCTGCTGCAACAAATAACTTTCCACAAAGAAGGATTTTTAACAGTCCCTTGTTGTTCTTTGTGGTGTGTAGGTTAGGAAAGAGTGCTACAGTTAGATCCAACCATTTAATTAATGTGCATCTTGTTTGCTCAAATCATGGCTATAACTCCTCTGCGTGTTGCAGCTTTTTGTGTTTCATATCAAATTTTCTGAAATCACTCAATCTGTTTTCCATGGATGCAGGTGTGTTCACACAGACACGCACTTTCATTTGCAGTGATTTCTGATCCAGCATAATTTTGTAAAGACCTCCAGCTCAGTAGTATGAAAGATGATAAATGAATATATAAATCAAAGGGGAAAGTACTAAAGTTAATAGTGAAGAGGGGTTTTGTTGTTGTGTTTATTTTTTTTTTTTGCATGAAATAGCCATGCTTTCCAAACATTTAACAAAGTCCATTCTCAGCTTAATGTGTGCTGATAAAGATCCATTCTGTACAACAATTTCCTCTCATCTTGTGACCCCATATCTGCAGTTTTTCCTTATGTCTATTCCTCTTAAAATCCAATTTTCTAGTTACACTAGTATTTATTAAAAGCTTGACTGTAAGGTCTTTGTTTACCCAAAGATCTATTTTCATCATAACAGTTTATAATGATTAAACCTCAACAACTTAAACACTTTACACAAAATAATGTATTTTCAATAAATTGAAATATTAACCAATCATATGTAATGGTTCAGTTCTAGCAAATGGATTGCTAGAAATCCTTAGGGTTTCATATAAATTGAAAACTGTATTGACTGACCAGGCTGCGCTCGAATTGCATTGCATTTGGATCAAAAAGCATAGAAAAAGTTCTCATTATAGTTCCCTGACATTAATTTGAGCATTTTTATATGTGTGTCCTATTAAGTACTTTAAGTGCTTTTTGATAATTGTGCTTTGTAGTTTTTACAGCACTTCAGCCTATTCCCAGTTCAATTTCCTCTTTTATCCGATGTTTGAAATATTGATTTCTGACAGATAAAAGCAAACCTTATAATCTCAACAGCATGCAATAAGTGAGTAAGAGGGGGCTACAGAATGCATCAGGGAATGGTCATATTTGAAACCGTCTTTGTTTTATTACATTTCCTCAACAGAATTTACTTACTGCTTGCTGATATTTATGTAAAAGCAGGACTCCTGATAGTCCGGTGATATTAGCAGCTCCTGGTATACTTTTGCATTTAGTAAGATAAAAGAAGAAACTCCCTTGGTGGTTGATGATTGCAGCTGCTTAATCTGCTGTCAACTGGCTTGAAGTAACTGTGATTTATCTTCCTCAGATTGTGTAGCGTTGTGTCCGTGGACTTCCAGAGTTTGCATTAAAAAGTGACAGAACATCAGCATGCCAGAAGCCTTTCATATTGTGGTCTTGAAGGTAAAAGCAAAAGAAACTATCTTGGTCTGTGTTTTGGAACACTGTCCAAAAGCTCTTGTGACATGAAAGAGATCTTAAAGAAATGGGTTGGGGTTTTGACCATGAACTAAATACAGTTAAGAGATGAAGGAGTAGTTCTGGTGCTTCGCATGTTTTCAGGATGTTTCCTCCGCAATTTCTAACAACTAGAAAGAGGCTTCCAGTCCAATGCCATGAATAGTCAATGGTATGCTAAGAATTCAGTTTACATTTATTTCCTTTTCGTTATCCAATGTCTCATGAGTAACATTGCCTTAAACATCTCTACACAGATCCATCAGCACCCACAGTAAATGAGTAGAATATACAGGGAATTAGCTGCTCCATTCCTGGCAGTATTTCACCTGAAGTTGTGAAAATTCAGAAAGTTGCCTTAGAAGGTGAGGAAAGATCCTCAGTAGCTTTGGCAATCTGTAGTAAAATCCTATCAAAGTGACAATGGAAGGGTCTCCATCCTGAGCATCAGGTTAAAAGGAAGCTGAGTATCTTTCTCTTGAGACATACATTTCTAAGAGGGATTGATGAACCTGACAACACAAGCACATGAAATAAAGGAAGGATAAATATGATTTTTAGACAATTTTTGAGATGAACACAGATTTTATTCAACCCCAAATTAGCAATTGGTAATTCAGAAAAATTTTTTGGGCTCAATCCTAGGAACACTTAAAATTACTATCTTGCATCTAGATCTTCACACACTTGGGTATAGAAAGGTTTTCAAACGAAAGACATTTAAAATGTTATTTTAGTGAATTTTGATTATTATGGACTGGAGCTGGAATTCTGCCAATCAGTTAGCAGAAGTTTACTCTCTGATCAATTCAAGTTTTCATTACTAAGCAATTAGTGTTTAAAGTTTTAAGTGATAAGCCCTTAACTGCGTTCTGGAAATAGTGGGTTGATGATAGCAAAGCCTGAGTGTTCTGAAGAATGGCAAGCCTGGAAAAATGATTTGGTTAAGGCTGTCAGGGAGAAAAGATCTGAACTCTCTGGGTGTGGATCATGGGGCTGGTGGAGCAGAGCTTGCTTGGAGGCAGAACGTGCCAGAGATGGTGCCTGCAGGGGAGAGAGAACAGAGGAGTAATTAGGAAGGCTTGTTAGCCCAGGACTTGGGTTTAATATGGTCAGAGCCAGAGCTCCAAACACAAGGATTACGGTGCATGGCCCAGTCAGTCCTCACTCCATCCTGATGATGACATCAAGGTATGCCACAACATTCACATGCCAGTGTGTAAGCATAGGCAGGAAATGCTGTTACTGACTGAAAATGAGGGCTGACTGGAGTTAAGCTTTGCAGGAGGGTTTCTTCGGTGATGATTTGACAGCTGGAAAGCTTGAGCCAGCTGAACCACAGAACTGAAATAATTAAAGAAAAAGGATAAAAAATGTTGGTTGAATTATATTTAGCAGCAATATTATGCCATTGAATATTCAAGTACAAATCTATAAGACACAAATACAGCAACAAAATCACTCCTTCTGTTTTGAAATATGCTAGCTGCACCCCACCCAAATTTCTGCATCTCAGCAGACCCACACAGAAATGTGTATATGTACAGGTTACAATCCTGTATGTTCCCATATATGCAGGTAAAGCATTAAAACAAGGATTTTGCAGTGGGTGATGAAACTGTAGACAATGTCCATTAGAATTTGAAATGAGCTACTTAGCATTTTCCATATTGGATAAGTTATTTACAGTTCACTATTTAAAGGAAAAAGCATTGGAAAAGGTTTATCTTCTAATAAATCAAGACCATTATGGCGTCAAGTCACAAAGCCTGAAGGTATAAAGGCAGTGGCAGAAGCTGTATCTTGCAAAATATTATGTGTAATGTATTATATTGGGTAGCTGAATTAAAAGGGGCTTCTGTGATCAAATATAAACAATTAGAAATGGAAAAGTAGAATGTGGGAGAAATAGCACTGATAATTTTTGGTTGAGGTTCTCGTGGGACTCAGGTTGGGAAACAAGCTATTAAATACATCGACTGATATTTTCTAGTGGCCTCCTTGAATCTAACACTGCAAATAATGCTGCAGGCATGCACATTCCAGTATTATAGCTGATAGAACTATCTTAATGCTTTTATCTCTGAAATTTCATTTTCAAATTTGAACCTCAGTGTTGTGGCACTAAACCACATCTGATGGCACTAAACACATCAAACTAATGTCAGTAAAACTAGGAGGTGTTGAACAGCTTCAGAAGACTAAACTGTAAGATCCCTAACCTTGTATATAGGAAGGATTGTGTTGGCCTCAAACATCTACTTAGTTGCTTTGTTTGATGTGTGACAATGTCTCTGTGTAAAAAAAAAAAAGAAAATTAATCAGAGATAATTCATCAGAAAAGCTCAGAGCAAGTTCAGGTATGCAAGTGCCTGTGATTAAATAGACATGCAGCTACCTATCTAACCTAAAATATCTGGAAAGGAAAAAGGAAATCTGTCTATATTTTCTAGGACTTTTCAAAAAATAAAGTTGTTTCCAGTAATGAAAAGGAGTGACAGTGATTCACCAGGTTCTGTTTTGGTGCTAAATAAATTTTTAAACCCACCCACCCCCCACCCAAAAAAAAAAAAAAAAAGGCATTTAGTTACAAGCAATGAGATCAAAAAGTGATGTTCAGTTAGTTTTGTTGTTGTTCCCACCTCTTTGTTTCTGTACTGAAATTTTCAAAGTGCTGCAGAAAACTTTGGAATGACATTTAGGGAAGTTTCAACTAAAAAGATTGGAATTTCTTGGTGTAATGCATGCAGTCAGTTCAAAAGGTCTAGTTTTGGTCTTTTGCACATAGGTTTGAAAGTTGAACAATAAGTGCCATTTTTTGACCATTTGAAAGAGGATTTCAGCACAAACCTCTAAAGTCATTACGTCTGTCCATACAGGTGCTTATTATAGCGTTGTTAATAACTTGTGTCCTCTGTTACACAGTCAAAAGAAAGTACAGCTTTTTGTTCCCCTCTGAAAAATACAGAGTGCACACTGCAGGCATTAGCTGGAATTTTTATCACTATGTTTTCTATTTTGGCTCACTGTTGTAAAGGCTCATAGGAAAAAATTAAGTCATCTTCGTAGGTGTCTTCTCTCACCTTGGGCACTCTGACCAGCTGTGATTCTATTTCCATGTACACAATAGAAGAAAATTAAGATATTTTAATGATGATAAATATTATTTAGAGTAAGTTTACTTGCTCTGATGGTTTATGCTTACCCAAGGAAGACAGCTTTAAAATTTTACCTGAGATTTTTGGAACATTTTTGCAATACAACTAAGGTACGTTAGCAGTCCTATTTTTAATTGGACTAAGCCTCTGGCACTCTAGTGGGATTCTTGAGGGATCAGCGCTCTATGTGCTTATTTGCAAGTATTTCTAATATTTCTTTGTGAAAGTTAGGCAAACTGATAATATTAGTATATGTTTATTTAATTAAGAAAGCAACACATCTACTTTGCAAAACCCCTGCAGCGTGCACAGCCTGCAGCCCGGCACTCACTCTGTCAGACCCTCAGCCAGGAACTTCTCTGCAGCTCCTGTGCTCCAGCTGATTTCCTTGTTAAAGTGTCCCAAGGGTCGGAAGGACGACACGGAGCGCGTTACGCTACATAACCAAATGACAATATTTCTCTCATTTTAGCTCCTTAATGCCAGCTTTAGCTGAGTGGGAAAGAATACAGATTTCATGACCTTGAGGATACTTGTTTCAGCACTTATTATTGGAAAAATATGGCTTTCAAAAGATGAAATGTATTTCAAACATCAAATCTCTCCCTATGCTGAACTAAATGCTGCCTTGATGTATGCACTGTACTCCCTAAGTTGACAGATGTGAAGTACAAGTAAGAGCAGAATTTGACCAGCTAAATTTGACATAATAAGATTATGAATACTACAAAGGCAATGGATTTTCTGAACATTTAATGCTACAGCATGCCTGAATTTTGCTTTCAGGTTTAGTCCTAGAGAGCCTGGTTGTAGGGCTATGCAGTAACAAAGCAGCAGAGGAATATCTTTATTTTGTGGTAGGGATGTACAGTGTTTAGACAGCTACTCAGTGATGTACTGGGAGGATTCTATGTAAGTTTGCCCTTATATTTTAACCTTTTTTTCCCCTTCCTTTGTCAAATATTTAGAAAACATTCTTATCTCAGAATATATGCAGGAGCAGGTTCAATTTGCCTGAATTATTTAAAGTTATAATGGGAGTTTTCTGCCAGATTCTGGGGAGGTTTTATTGATGTTAGTGAAACCTGTTTTTAACAGTGCTTGCAAATGCAGAGCACAATCTTCCACTGAAACCTTTGCCAGCAACTGTGGCAAAGGTTCTTCATAGCAACCACTGTCATGGCCTGGTCTTTACTGCTCTTTACTGCAGAACAACCACAGAAGCAATTGCCACGAGAGATCTTGTACAACCACATTATTTCAGCAGCTGCATGTAACAAAATAACTTCTTCTTGTTGTTGTTTTGCAAAACAGCCAGAAGCAGATAGGGAAACTTCCAGTGAAACAGGCTCTTAACAAGCTTTCCTCATTTTCACCAGTGATGTGATTTCCAGCAAAAAGTGATGGCAAAAGGTCTCCTTTGCAACAAAACAGATGTAACTTGGTATTAGTGTTTATCAAGTTGAAATCCGAGGATTCAATCAGATCACAGATTTTTCAGAAAGGTTACAGTGCTTTTCAGTTGTCAACACTGATTAACAGAGCACATCTCAGATAATGCATCTTTCATTCTTGACTTTTGGGTTCTCCTTCCCTTGCAAATGATTTGTGGGAAAACACAGATATTTTCATCACATATTTTGTGAAAGGTCTAAAAAAGCATCAACACAGATATGCCCAAACTCAGGTGTCTTTTAGGTGGTCCAGGTCACCTGGAATATGAGCAATGATGACTCTGAGATTGTTTTACCAGGGCAAGAGATGTAACTCTGTTTTCTTTCATTACCAGTCAAATGAGAAAATTATTGGGTTGGTGAATCCTCTGAGAAGTTATGAAGGTCATCCCTTATAATCTTTTCCAAATATTCCATTCTCATTTTAATAAAAAAGTTTTGCTTCCCAAAAGCCATCTTTGCCCAATGACTCTTCCTCCAGCCCTAGAGCTCTGATCTCTTGGGAAATTTTCTTTAGGGCTATTTCGCCTAAAAGTATCTAGGTCTTTATTTATATATTTTTGTCATAGATGAGCGTGTTTCTGGGTTTTTCCCTTTGTCTTTTTAGAAATGAATGTATATTGATCTTGCATCATGCTAGTCATCCCTTACCATCAGGTTTCTTGGCTGTGGACCTACAAAATCCTGTTTATGCAACCCAAGTCAGTCAGAACTGTATTCCCTGAAGCCCTGAGAAGATTATTGTCAAAATCAAAAGGCTTCACAGAATCAGTTACTTCCCCTAGAGCACTTTCTTCATTTGGAGAAAAAAAAAACCTGGTTTTTTTCAATACATGAAGAATAAAATGTTTTCATTCTTCCTTCCTAGATGGCTTCTTTTGAGAAGCCCTGTTTCCCATATTGCTGTGTAAGACAAGCTTATCCTGCCTTTTCAGGAGAGTCCCTTATCTGTGCTTTAGGCCTCTGTTACATTAGTATTTGGCTTTTTGCACAGATATAACATAAAAAAAACACCTGTGTGGTAAAGCACTGTAGGATCCTGACTTGTGCTTTGTAGTGATACTGAAATAAGAGTAAGAATCACTTACATAAAAATATCAGTCCTGTACCTTGAAAGACAGGTATTCCTGACAACAAAAAATTGTACTTGGCCATTAATGTTCCTAATTTAAAGAAGAAAAGAATAAAAGGGTTAGAGATATGAAGAAAAAAAAAATCTAAAATAAGGTTGCCCCTGTAGTAAAAGCAGACATTCAGCTGTTATAAATTGGCAATGATCCACTGATTTCCACAGAGCTCTGCTGATCATGCCAGCTGAAGAACTGACCCTGAATATTATCAAAGTTTTCTTGGAGGTGGCAGGAAAATAAATCCTTTACAATTTCCTGTTTAAGAACTCAGGATTTCCGTTTTTATTACTGCAAACTTTCAGAATGAAATGTGGAGCACAGAGACAGGCAACAGCACACTGACTGTGTTTGATTAGGGTAATCCTTTCTTTCCTTCTATGTGGTTACTACAGCCATGCAATTATTTATCATACTTTCAATTGCTTGAAGCACTGTAGACTACAGGTTAAATATTCTCATGTCAATGTGAGCTTCTGCTCCAAGTTCTCATTGAAATCTAATGACTTTCATCTTCAAAAGAAATTTTAATGAGCTCAAAGTGTCTACCCTTCTGTTTTAATTGTTATACTTCACATTCTGCAGATCAAAACGTCCTATTTTTTTTTCTTTTTTTTTTTTTTTCCCCACCTGAAAATGCTGCTGACAAGTTCTTCCTGGAGCTCTCCTCTTCTGTCCACTTTTTATTGGTCATATTCATGTAAGATACAAATCCAGAAATATGCAACACATGCACATTTAAACCTGTAACAGAACTAGTACTTACCCTGAAGAATGGAACACGTGCTAGGCACTGTTACTTTGATTGGCCTGAGATCAGGGATGTCTCAGATGTGGGTGCCTGTAACAGTCAAATAAAGCCATTAAATCAGTGGTAATAAATGTATTTGGTACGAGTACCAAGACTTTTCCTGGATTGTGTAGGCAGCTACACAGATACTGTTATCCTCTCCTTTTGTCACTTCTTGGGCCTGTTGCATGTATGCTTTAGGTGCCTTTTGTTAGTCCCACCAGCATCTTCACACGTTCTTGTGTTTTCATAATTTGCTATGAGCATCCTTCTTTCACTCATCCTCATAAATATTAATTACTGTGGTCTGGTTGAGATAAATACAGGTAGACAGCTTTTCAAATGGGAAGCTGTTGGCTTGTTTCGGTAAAGCTGCAGTCTTGAATTCCAAGTTCAGATCAATATTTAGCGTGTAAATAAAATGGGTGTGACCTGGGACTGGCTGCCAGCAACTGTAGGGATTGGAGTGCTCTGAGGTATCTGGCTTTAACAGTTGAGTTTCCAGCATTCTTCACAGGAAGCATTTGATTTGTTCTGTTCCGCCAACCTTTTAGAGAGAATTATTTCCACGTGGTTTCTTGTAAAATTCTATAATCTATAGTATTTTTGTACCTTGCACTGAAGTGTGAAACTTTGCTGTGCCAGAGAGAGTGACCCTGGTAAACCAGTAAGTGGCATTGTATGTACTAAATGGAGAAAGATTGAGTGATTTTGCTCAGGTCTACAGATCTAGAATTTATTTTCTGTGGTGCTCCTCTGGTTGTGCAGTTGGTGAGACTATGAAGAGCTGTGCACTGCTGTTCCAGTAACAATGGCTAGCAGGTTGTTAAAGTGTCAGTCTCTGCTAATTACTAAAGGTGAGCCACCATTAAATTTAGATACAAACTGTTAATATATATTAGCAAAAGGTTCATCATCAATGTTCTCACTCAGTTTTTTTTTACTGCATGAAATCTTGGGAGAATGCAGGGGAAGGATCTTGTGCTTGATCATGGGAAATGAATGAAGAACAAAAATGTTCTACCTGCATTTCAAGGAGGAATTAAGTGCATCCATCCTGCAAGATTCAATTGGATGTATATCGCACTCAAGAATGACTCAGACCCTTGAAGCTCTACAAAATCTGTGTGGTGTTTAGAATAAGTGTTAAATCTGTTTGCAAGAATCCTGAAGTAAAGCAGTGAGACACAGACCTAAATCAGATCTAAGTACTCTTAAAATTATTTTTAGCAAAGAAATTACAAGCTGATACTTGTGCTCATCTCCCTATATGATGCTTTAGGTTTAGAACTCAGTTATTAGTTATTAGGGAATTTTCAAAATTGTTCTTTTTTAGCTACTTAATTTGCTATCAGTCATCCAAAGACCGATTGGTAGGATATAAACGAAATGTTATAATTATACAAGGGAGTGGGTCACTGACCTTTGGATTGCAATATCTTGTCTCTTTTGTCCTTTCCTTATACCACCCAGTCTACAGGATGAAATTGCATCTTTTTCTTTGGTTGTCTCAAGAATGAGGTGGTATTGGAAACTAGTGAGGCATGGCACGATGTAGGTGTTCATAGCTTGCAATAATTTACCCATTTTCATTTTGTTTGATTTTATTAACACCTGTGTCTCCAGGGAACAGAGGGAGCAGGGGAGGAAAGGAGAGAATACTTCAACAATAATCTAATGATCAGCACTTACACTCCCCCCAGCCCTGCTGTTGTGTCAAATGTCAAGATACATCACAGCCAAGCAATTTATAATACAAAGTGCGTGGATATATAAAGGAAGAGGTGCAGATGGTGGGAAGCTGTGTGTCATGACATACACACAGACATGGAGGACAGCAAGGGAGTCATTAAAAATATGGATTTTTTTTGTAATGCAGTGGCTGTTTGTCAGCTGGTGTAATTGGCATACATCAATGGAACCACTCAGAAATACACCTTCTGAGGAATTAGGCACTTAATGGAACTTAATCAAAATGCCTTAAAGAAGAGTAAAAAAAAAAAATTCTTGAACAAAATTTGGAGACAAAGGAGAAAGCACATAAGGAAATACGGGATTTCAGTCTGCTGAAGTTTCATCTGGGTATTAGTTTCTGGAGTATTTCTGTAGATATTGGTATTCTAGGCTGTAGAGTGCAAAGATTTGCTATAAAGTATTCTGGGATTTGAGGAATTACAGTAGTGTTTTGTTAGAGACCTGATTTCAACATAAACAAATAAATTCAACAGCAAACTTTTAAAGTCAGAATCAAAAGAAGAGTTTTAGTAGTGTCATTTTCTTTTCTTGTCCTTTTTAGTTGTTAGATAACTTTTTTTCTGTAGGGTGTAAATTTAGCATAGCATTGGTTTAACTGCTAATATTGCATTTTTAATATTATAAAATGAAGTAAATCTGCACAAAGTACTATGGGACTGTCCCTTATTTTCCTTATGATTACTTGATCTTGGTTATTAACAAAGCTACTTCTTTCTTTGCTAAATAAATCATATGTGAATTCTCCATATTTGTGCAACGGCTACACTTTTAATAAAGCTTTTAGGAAAAGTCCTGTTTGCTTTCCATTTCTGAATTTGCTTTGCTGTATATTGTATTACTAAGACTGTCATAGATAACAATCTGAAAAATGTCTGCCAGATTACAAATAAATTTTTAAAAAGGCATAAAGTAGCTCAGTTTTATAGCCTCTTTTCATAAGGACTTAATATCTCCAATATCTGACTGCAGTAACAGAATTTTTGTGATTATGTGCTCTGACCTTTCAGACATGAATTCTTTGTTCACAGTCTCAGTGGGAGGGTTTGTTCTTTTCTTTGTTTTCTTGTGATTCATAAATATGGGAATCTGGTGAGAAGAAGGGATGGAGAGGAAAGGAAAGCGTAACATGAAAAAAAAACCACACAGGCAGCTCTTCCTTATCACCTGTCTTGTGCCAGAAGAAATTCAATGTAACACAATTTTTAAGATACTGGTATTACATGAGTTTAAGATGTGGAGGGAACAATTCAAGTCTACTGCCTAGTTCTCCTTTTTGATTTTTCGTGAACATCTTCCTCGAGTTGTTGTTGGGGTTTTTGTTTGTTTGTTTTGTTTTTTGGTTGGTTGTTTTTTTGGTTTTTTGGTTTTTTGCTTTTCCCTCTTTGGGTACAAGAGTAGAACAGGTAAGAGTGTCAAGTTTGATATTTAGCAAAACAAAATGTTGTTGTAGTGTCTTATTGTGCAGGTACCATTTGTTAATAAAAGCCCTCAAGACGTGAATTTCGGCATCAATAAAAGCATATTGAAATGGAAGGTACAGAGTGGGCTATACACTGAGAGCTGAACTTTAAAAAAAAAAAAAAAAAAAAAGGTGCAAATTGAAAATCCTGTATTCTTTTTTGAATGACTTGGGGTTTGAAATCTTAGGACTTTGAGTCTTCAGTAAAAGACATAAGGATGTGTTGCACTGCAAAGGATGGTGATCTCTGGGCTAATGTGGGATAACCCAGCTCTGCAGTCAGGAGCAGGGCAGCAAGGAGATATTGCACTTTTATTGCACTCACTTGGAGGAACTTTGTGGTGTCTGAGCTGGTGTTCCTGGTCCCTCAGCTGCACCCTATGGTGCAGCTCATTTAGAATTACCACAAGCATTTATACACATGGCAATACATCAGAGTAATCAACCTTATCAGATCTGTGATTTAACATGCCTGTAAATCACTGGTTTCACTTAGCTGAATTTTTTAATAATTGGGCTTTTTATTTATAATTGAACACGACTAAGGTTTCAAACAAAAATTTATTTAAAATTTAAAAGATCAAATGGGTTTCCCCGCTGAAAATGTTGCCTGGTCAACCAAAAAAAACAGCTGCAGTTATTTGTGGGAATCATGTGAATTTTCTCAGTTGAGCGAGGGAGAACATGCGTAGAGAGAAAGACAAAAGGTTGTGCAGCAGCAAAAAGCCACAAGAACACCAGAAAGTGAAAACTGAAGGCTCCTCAAGTGGCTGCAGGCCCTGCCATGACTGTCAGTGCTCCTAAGCACGGGTTTGTTTTAGGTTACTGGTTTGCAGCAGGCAGTGAGAGCTGAAGGCTGGGACAGTCCTGCAGCGCTTTGGTGCTCCAGGGCCAAACTTGGGGAAGGATGAAAGGTGGCCAGCAGCTGTAGGAACGGGCAAGCTCTGATGTTATCTTCCTCCTCTGTCTTGATCTCAGCCGATCATCTGTCACATGCTGCTGCTCTGGGAATGTGTGAGGGTGAGATGAAGCCAGAGGAGAGGGGCAGGGCCCCTGCTCCCCAGGGCCACATGGTGTGCAGGTGGGCAGCAGAGCTGGGCTGGCAGCGCGAGGGAGAGGAGTGTATTCGCAGATTTAAGAATTTACATTCCCGTGAGTTTGTGCCCATACTATTAATTTCTGCATGTTGAGAACTCTCTGGTTTTCCTAATTCCATCACCTCTGCAGAGGGGGAAGCTGCTGTCTCTTCTTGCAGGTGAAATGAGTTACACCACAGGCTGTGACTGTCCAGGGACACCCATTTGAAAAGGGTTTTGTACGCAGTGTTTCAGCCACCTGAGTGACAAAATTTGGCTGGAGGGCACTTTTAATTCTCATGCTAATTCCAATGGAACAGTTAATTTCTTGCAAGATTTTCGGCCTGGTTCTCGCTGTTCTGTTACAAGACACATCACTAAAACATTGCAGATAAACTGTACAATTTCAGCTCATGAAAGAATAGGTGTCTTGTTAATCTGTTTCTCAGAAGATGATTGGGACCATATTCCAAGGAGTTCAATTGGATGCTGTTTATAAACTAACTGTACTGAACCTGGACTGATTCCAAGATTGCAATTATGCTGAACTGAACAATGAGAACTCAGTTTCAGCAGCAATTATGATGCTAATGTATGTGATGCATAGATAGCTCTTATGCCTAAATTTCTCATCTGATGCACCCCATGAGAGGCACAGCAGTGAGGACAACCTAAGTCACCACTTGTTCTATTCTAGTAGAAATATTCTTGTTCATTTCTAGCAGAAATGTTCTAGCTGATTATAGTAACTCTGCAAGACATTCCCAGTGGGAACCCCTTCTTCACTCACTCTGGGTGATGGTTAATTTACCCTCTCACTGTCCTTTCACTGTGAGTTCTGCTTCCCATAAAACTCATAAAACTACTACAAGTAGCTGCTCACTGGGGATGAGCAGAAAGTTTCACTGTCCTGTCTTCAGCAGCAGAGAGATCCAGGTGAATCTGAATATGGTGTTCAGACCACCACCCACACACCACGTGCTCTACTCAGAGGCTGAACAGAGGGTTACCTTCTGAATTCCCTTTAGAAAGTATCTCCAGTTCCCTCTTTCCCTTTCTTACCACAGACCCTTTGTTGTCTGTCTAGATTTTCAGTCTGGGCTGATCATTCCCATGGGTAACTGACAATTATTGCTCTTCTTCTTTGAATATGTACTAACAATTCGTTCTACACATTTTTTTCCCCTCGCTATCTTGGAAATGCAGCAAAATCAGTATGAAAACCTGAAGCAAACCTTTGAATGCTGAAGTTTGAAAGCTGGCATTCAAATTAGTTTAAATTTTGAATTCATATACTGCATAAATGATTTCTCTAATACATACTGTAAGTATTCTCATATGGCAGACATTTGTTTATGAAAATTAGTGTTCTGCTAGATTAAAATGTATCTTCTTACTACAAAGTAATCAAATTTCTTTCTCCTTAAATAGGCCTTAATGCAAAGCTACGGGTTTCTGCTCTAAAGATACTGTGTAATAAACCTTCTTAGTTTTTCTCTTTCCATTAGAAAGTTACCAAAAAACTGTTCAAGTGTATACATGGTAACAGTTTCAAAGAGTAAAGAAACTCTTTGCTGATGGAGAAGCAACTTGTGAGCTTTCTTTGTGTAATCTTAAACTATAAACACCAGAAATGAAAAGGTTGGTGGTTTTTTGGGTTTTTGGTGGATTGTTGTTTTTTTTTTCTTTTTTTAAATTAATATTAACTCCATAACTTGAACTTTTTAGTCAAATTTCAGAAGCCCTTTGTCCTCAATCTCAACAAATTGACAAGCACAGGTAGTATCAAAGTCTTCTTGAGAAATTATTACTTGTTTTTTGAAAATGTAGGTCATATCTGTGAAGCAAATTTAAATAATACTCCCAAACATAGACTAATCATAAAAATCCATTTATTCTGTGATTTTATCTGAATACATAAGTCTACACAAAACCAAATTATTTTAATAATTTATTCTGAAGGAGATTTAACAAACAATTATATTTTTCAATCCATACGGCGTCAAGGGAAGGTACTCAAAAGGCCTTGTTCCAATATGATTGATGGTTTCACAACTGGAGGAAATCCTGAAGAGACAAACCAAGCATACATTAGTTCCTGCCACTTATTCTGAGGGCCTAGAGCTTATAACTGCTTCATCATGATCACTATATTGTATTTAGGGTTGTTTTGGGGGTGCAGGGTTTTTGTTTTGTTTTGTTTTTGTTGTTGTTGGTTTGGTTTGGTTTGGGGTGGTTTTGTTTTTGTTTTTTTTCCCTTATCTTTGTTTACCAGAAGTAAATGTAAAAAACCACAGAAATTTCGTCACACCTTTTAGCATCTTTGTTAATTTGGAGACAACAAAGGAATCTTTTAAATCTCATAGAGTGAATCAATGAGCTGGCAAGGGTCACACCAATGTGCTTGAGACTTCAATATGTGAAGCTGTTTATCCTCTATAGTTGTAGGAACTTATGTCCCATTATTACCTACTTGCATGTAATAGCTGAATATGTTTGCAATGCCCTCAGCAACATTTTGAAGGTTTGGGCTTTGAAAGGATGGGGAAAAAACAAAACCAACATTGTTATGACTTGAATAACACTTAAAGAACATCTTCCAACTGTTGCCAAAAGCACCCTTTAAACAGGTGAAGTTAGTTGTCTTCTTTTTTCTCTCTTTCAGGGAGAATGTTCACCAGAAGATTTATAACAATATCACCTCTAGATGATATTAACAAACAAACAAACAAAAAAGACATTATAGTCAACTTTGGAAGTCTCTTCATAGAAAAGTGGTTAAGTGGTTTCTGGAGATTAAACATTGTAAATTCCAGTGCTTCATGTAGTGACAAACTTTTCTTCTTCTGGAAACATCCTTTTCTAGGCACAATGACAGAATGTAGTTTCAGCATGTTAGAATGAAGTGGTGATGTTCACCCTGAGCCTCGCAGTGCAGAGCTGAGGCACGGGGTGAGGAGGCTCACCTGCCTGGGGAGCATCTACACGGTGTGCCAGGTACACAGAAAGCTGGCAAACGTGTGGAAAGCTTTGAGAAGAAAGCTCCCAAGTGTAGCTTCCCAAAACTGTGCACCAGACTTCCTCCTTGAGGAGCAGCCTCTTGGGATGTGCAATAAAAACCAGCAAGCTCTGGTTACCTGAATAAACCGTGTACAACCGATAGCACCAGGGCCAGATTTTGAAATGACCTAGCAAAGATGACTGCAAGAGATCTTTTCATGTGAGATGCTGCAACCCAGTCTTTTGGGAACTCAGTGGCAGAGGCATGAAAAGCACCCCGGTGGGCGCTGCCCCGCCGCCGTGGCACCAAGCTTTTCAGCAGCCCGTGTGCACACCGGGGGTCTGTGGGCCTGTGGGCCTGTCCCAGCCCTGCTTTAGCGCGCTGGGCTCCTGCTGGAACCGTTCTTTGCGGCAGCAAAGCAGTGTGTGCCTCACTTCCCACTGGTGCAGCGCTCTGCACAGCCCCGTGCAGCGCGGCTGACAAACCGGCTGCGTTCAGAGCTCGGCACCAGGGGAAGGACACGTGTGCCTCTCGAGGGCATTGAACACAGGGACAACACCAGCACTCAGCCTGCTTTAATAAACAATCTTTCTTGCTTTAAAGAAGTTTGATGCACCGAGCTGTTCTGAAAAGCCCTGCTCTGACATGCTGAGTTGTTCCTTTCAGTGTAAGCAACCACCTCCTTCCCAGCAGCCAGAGGAATCAATAAACTGGATTCAGGTTACTGAGAGTTCTGATTTGAGAAAGAGAGAAGAGTGGGTTTAGTCCCGTAGCATTCATGGTTTGTGTGTGCATTTTGTGTTTATAAACACGGATAACCTTTGCAATTTTTAGTGATGCTTTTGTTCTATCTGAATATTCACCTTGCTGTCTGTCTAATCAAATCCATCATTTTGGCTATATTCTGGCTCGTCCTGCAGATCAGTCACAAGCACATTAACACCAGTTCAGCTTCCTTTGTTCACCTTCATGATACTGTTGGAGTCACATGGGTGTAAAAAGAAGTGAGGTTTGGCATCTTTCACAGGCTGTTTTATTCCCTGAGTAAAGTCACTTTGACCTCCCCTGTATTCTTATTGCCAGAGTCTAACAGGTAGACCAAGCCTGTTGGCTGTGCATATCAAAAACTCCTATTAAAGCCAACAGAAAATCGAGTTTGTTTTTTGTTTCTGTTTTAAATGTGGAAAATGTCATTCTCTGAATCAAAACTATTACTGGGTTCAGTGAAAAAAAAAAGGTTTAAATAGTTCAAATGCAATTTTTTAGAGTTCTCTTAACATGTACACAAAAGCCTACTGTTTGTTGCTTTAATACTGTTAGGCTGTAATTTTTAAGGCATGAAATTTGCCTCAGAAAAATGGGTTGAGAAAACTTGAGATAAATTTTGGATAGATAAAAACACAAGTACAGTACTCAGCTTCACACATAGCATTACCAACAAAGGAGTCTGTAGAGACTGAGCCTCAAATGCATATGGAAGTTCTTCACATCAGCTGGGTATTGAAGGCTGTGTTTTATGAATACAGTACATTAATTGATAGATATGAGGTAGCAATCAAAATGTAAATAGAACTTGGTTTACATTAGTGCTCAAGTTTGCTGTATAGATATGTAATATATGCTTTTAGGATGTTGAACTCAATTTCAAAGGATATCTTTAATTCATGAATTGTGAAATTGAATTCCATTTGTGGCTTACAAAATACTGTGATTAAAAATTATGGTTTTTTCAGAGCTGAACCAACTTCATAATTTCACATTATTCCTGTATTGAAAGCTCTTATTTGTTCCAAAAGCATTGCTACCTTTTTTTAATATTGTGAAATAATGTTCAGTTGACCAATTACTTTTACTGTGATGGCTGCACTTCTGGTAGATTCTGATAAACCCATCTTAGGTTAAAGGCAGTATTTCATTACTATTATTGATAGGTACTTTGCATATTTAAAGGACCATATTCAGAGGCACATGTTGTGCTGTTCCTGGTTATGCATTTATGGTTTGTGTATGAAGTTACACAGAGGGATAAGACTTCTCAGCTGCTCTGCTTTCCTCTGACTGAATAGAGGAAAGGGCATTGACAGGGATGGCTTTTACCTTGGTCCTCCTGTTCAACTGTTCTAGAGACCTTGTTCTTCTGGGTGTACTAAATTAGGTCATCTGCAGAACCTCACCTGAATTTCCTCCTCCCCAGCTGCTCTGATAACAAGTGCCAAGCACTTACTCTTTGCTCTTTGAGTTGTTGAAGAAACCCCTCGGGGAGGAAGCATTGCAAGAGTCCTGCAGGTAGAAGCAAACAAGGTATTCAGGAAAGTCTGAAGTCAGGGAGGGAATTGTCACAGCTGGTAATTGGACAAACTGAGTTAATTTGCATTGGAAGTAGAAGTTTTTATTAGTAGCATGTTACCCAAGCCTGGCTGCACTGATGGAGGTATCTAGAGCAGTGGTGATTTTGGGCTTGGGAAGATGAAACTGTGCTGAAAGAGGGTGGATTTGGATTAGATAAAGAAGAAATCATTACAGGAGTGGTGAGGCACTGGCACAGGTTGCCCAGAGAAGGTGTGGATGCCCCATCCCTGGAAGTGCTCCAGGATGGATTGGATGGAGCAACCTGCTCTAGTGGCAGGTGGGATTGATGATGTGTAAGGACCCTTCCAACCCAACCCACCCTATGACCCTACAACGCCAGTGCTTGGTGTATGTGACAGAGAAGGATAAAACCTGCTCTCCTGGCAGTGAGAGCTTAACATGAGCAGTCTCAGCACAGAGGTGGGTGGTGAGCGGCCAGCTCTCATCTCTGAAGGAAGGTTCTCTTGGGGACAGTTTTATGTGACACCTACACACCTCCAGTTCAGTGGCAAGGTGACTATCGGGGTTATGCCCTTTTGTTCCAGGGGAGAAATCAGTTAATAACCCATCTACTAACATGTGAAAGATGCACACTCTTTCCCCTCATTGGCAGCAGCTGATATGGGTGTTATTCAAAAAACAAATATTTACAGTCAAATCAATGCATGAGCCTTAAATACATCACTGGAATATTTACCCCAGGCTGGGGGTTTTTTTTGTTTGTTTTTCTGGAAGCTAACTGACCACTACCAAAATAATTTACAAATGCTAAAATTATCTCAAAAGTCATGTGGGAAAACTTCAAATAACAAATGCTTATTTTGTAGCTAGGCATACTGTTACTAATGGCTACATTTAGTGATGGAGACTATAAACTGTAAATCATACCAGTGTTTCCCATGGCAGAGCAAGCTGCAATCCTGATCTGACAGTGCCCTTTGACCTCTCTGAGGAAGGCATAGTGGGAAGTATGTGAGGACATTATGCTTGATTAGTCTCTCCCTAGTTTGCCTGGGTGGGAAGATAATTGAAAGCACAATGGACTTTGGAAATTGAAGGTTCTGAAATGCACTTTGCAAACACATGCAATTTTAAATCTTGAATGTGTCATCTATATCAGCAGTGGACATTGTCTTCATTACTTAAATACAATTCTTCTGCTAATACAGTGCAAATAGGGGTTAGGCAGCATCTGCAGCTATTGTAATTCACACTTCAAATAGCAGTATCCATTTTATATTCTTAAATTCTGAGAATTAAAAAAAGAGCATGGAATAGAAAAACTGAATGGCAGATTGATTTCAGATGTGCTGATTTAACACATTAAAGTTGAATTTTGTCCACTAAGTGATCTTATTAAAAAACAGAAAAACAAACAAAAAATACCCAGTATCACTTATACTTGAGAGACAGGATCTGGGGACAGAAGGAATTTGGTCTGGCTATTTTAATGCACTGCATCTATAAGCTAGTACCAAGACCATTATTCTGGATGTTTTCTGGTCTGTTGAGTCCTAATGTAGCTAATCTCCAACAGATAGTGCTGCCCAGGGTTCCTGTAAAACAATCATCTGCAAACATATTTATTAACCTTTGTTATTTAGTTTTCTGCAAAGTGCAGGCCACCCTGCTGAACAGTCTACAGCATTTATTTACAATGTTGACTCCTATTAGATATCATTAGGTACCTAATAATTATAATAATTATGTGCATTGCTTAGGCTACCCTGCTAAATAACAACCACTTTTATTCAGAAGTCATAATTGCAGCAGCTAGACTTAAAATGAAATCTAATTAGATTTCAGTTCACCCCCTTTCACACACAATCTATATTCACTGTATAGTGACAAAATCTGTCCGGCAAACACGAATTCATTTAGCCTGAAAAACTACTGTCTCTAGGTATGGCCTGTCAGGTAAAAGTTAGCAGTGTGTGCTTTGTAAAAACTAGGTGAATGCTGCAGTAGAAACTGAGATTTTGTATTACTTGTTGAAGAAGGCATAATGCTTTTTCACAGAGCTTTTTCCATGGTGAACATGTTGGGGTTATGCAGCCATAGCTGCTTTAATGAACATAGTAATTCTGTAACTTGATAGTGGGATATAACTTTGAATTTAACTGTTTCCTGAGTTTTGCAAATTTGAGCTGATCTTAAGTGTGGCTATGGTCTTCCTTTTGTGAAATTAAGAAATTCTGCATTCTTTTGAACAAGGAAAGGTGGAAACACAAATTTACAAGATGAAGAAAGTATTGTAGGAAAGTGATCGTTAAAACTACACAATGAAACATTTTCTAAACCTGTTTTCTTTTGAAGGATGGAGCCAAGAATTAGCTGATACCATCTCACTATCAGCCCTTTTCCCTGGTACCTGGCTCCATCTGTGCATACGCAGAATCTTTTGGCAGGGCGATAGCTGGCACTGGCCTTATTTAACCTGTGACCATTGAGCATTTGCTACATAAGAAGTCTCATTAAATGATTGCAGAAAAAGTTTCAAAACCCTGGATACAGCTAGAAAGGGAAGAAAAGTGAGTGGCATGGTCAAGGGTTAACAGAGAACAGATTCAGTTCTGAACATGTAACAGGTTAGGATTTCACAGATTAATGTTGCCTACACAGTATTTTTTTCATCGAATATTTTGGAAAAGGGAGCAGGTTCTTCAAGGAAGGCTGTAAGTGAACCAGTTGTTCAGTAGCAGATTTTTGCCAAATGTAACTGGAAATGGTCATTAATGCAGTAAGACCTCTGCTTGCACACGTAAGAAGTGCAGATTCTGGTGCTTAGTAGAAGTTATGCCATTTGTGGGCATTAAATAGACAGTTTTGTAACAGGGGTAGGTGTATTTATACCAGTCCTGAGGGTGTTTCCAGTCTGAAATCTCCTTAGAGTGTTCTTCTAGGTCAGGAGGGTGATCCATGGCAAACTCAGCCACACTTGGAGTTCCTCAATCCCCACTCCAAAGCAGTCTGATAATTCTCAAAGCTGATTTCACACAGCCACATCCCATCAAAGCCCCCTTGCTCCCTGCAGTTCTGCCTACCTTTCTGCCAGGGATTTCCACCCACTTTCTCTAACTATAACTGAGATTTAGAATTTGAAATCCTCTCTGGAGAGTGCCTGAATTTATCAACTTCCAGCCTCCATAGGTGCTGTGGTGATGTTTTGCAAGTGCCAGCTAGTGCCAGCAATTTGACTGACCACCTTTGATTGTTGGACTGTGCCTTGAGTATCGTCTTCACATAGCTTTTGATCAGTAGAGGGAAGTTGTAATTTTCCACTGCAAAACTGTTGAGGCTCATGGTTTCCTTAGCTGCCCAACACAGTGCTGATATCTGTCATAGCAGTTAGAGAGCTCCTACTTCAATTCTAGCTTGTAACTGTTAATTCTAGGCTGTGATGTCGCTACAACCCTTATCTGGGGATAATAACTTATCTTTCCACCCTCCTTCAAGGAGAGATGCTGAAAAGGTTGCAGCTGGTCAGTCTGTGGGCAGAGTTGAGTACACGCCTCCTGGGAAAACGTTGCAGTCTATCATTTCACTCTGTGCTCTACAGTAATGACACCAGTTCTGACTTGAAACTACATCGTTTGCTTCCTGATAAGAATCCTTCTGCAGGGATGATGAGGTTACTGTGGCTGACGTGAAAGAAAATTACTTTATTTCTCTAGATACAAGGAAGACAAAGGGCCATGTGAACACATACAAACATGTATATATATAAAACATATATATATATATATATATATATGTTCTCTGAGGGATTGGTGTTGAAAGGTAGGATTCTTCAGCTAGAATTTCAGCAGCTTTTCCCCTGAAATATCACTGAAACAATGGCATCAGCCCTTCATGTAATATTCCCATTTCTGTGCTTTACTCTGGTTGGCCAATCCTCTCACCCCTTAGTGATTCTGAGCATGTAAAGCTATTTAATGCATGTGAATATCCACAGGCATTTCATTTGTCTCGGTTGTACTGATGTAGAAGTATTCATCCAGAAAAAGGTGGGTGACAGGTATTGACAGGCACAAAACATTAGGAAGGGTACAAAAGTAAATCCCCTTCAGGAGTTTTGGAATAATAATCACCAGACTTTGAGTACCTTGGATGTTGACCTTATTATTGCTCTGCAGAGCAATGCTGAGCACTGGTACGAATGTTGTAGGCTGACATGGATCAAATTCCAGTGATACCTCTACCCGTGATATGCTCATCCACATCTAAAAAAGGTGAACATTCAGCTTTCAAGACCACCTGCAAATCCCTGATCTTTACAGGTCATTGAGATATGTTCTGAATCCTGAGTTATTTTTGTCGTGAAATTATCTTGTGGCATTCCAGGTGGCCCAGACATCTGTGCAGGTTGCCAGGAGTCAGCTGCAGAAAGATGTGGTTGTTCATTGCTGACAGCAGCCCTTGCTGAGTGGGAGCTTGGAGTAACTGACCTCCTGCGCTTCCTTCCAGCTAACACTCCTATGGATCCATGATTGTCTGGAAAATAATGCTAAATATTTTGTTTGGAGAACAATTCTTACATGCGTTTTATGAGATAAATTAGCCAGAAACAGAATACTCAGAGACATCTGAATGTTGGCCCTGAAATACCCAACTTAGAGTTTTTGAATAATAAGAACTTTGGCAAGTCTGCACTAATTACTTAACTTTAATTGGCTTTAAATTTTAGCACCGGCCTGTCCCAGTTGTACTTGTTTGTTTGCTTGGTTTGGGAGCTCCCACCAAGAAAGGATCAGGACTATATTGATTTTAATAGTACAGAGGGGTATCCTGGACACAAGGGCAGAAATACACTTGAAATGAGGAACATGGTGTTCCATGGTCATTCGTAATTTACATTCAAATGAATAAACTCACCAGCAGGGAAACCAAACAAGTATCATACACGAATTATTATGCAATACTGAATACACAGATAAGGAACAATTCTGGATTTATAGCAAACAATTAAGAATTAGAGATGCTTGTTAATAATAAATTTGACCAAATTTGCTATCAGACCCCAGTGGGAAAACTTGCTTGACTAGGAAATTAGAATAGCAGATAATAACTTATTTAGGAAAGTCTGAAGGGATAGAAAGTAAAAGGATTGAAGTCTAATTTAGTGGCTTTAATTGTTTCCCTCTCACTCATTATTTGAAATTGTATGGTCTCACATTGGAAAGGATCACCGCTATATGAGACAAATCTTATGGGAGGTGATTTCTATAAAAAGGAGTGCCAAGCACCTAATCAACCCCCTGGTTGGAATATCTAGTCAAAATAAACATATTTTCAAGATTACAAACTGGAATGCTGAATAATAATAATAATAATAATAATAATAATAATAATAGAAATAGAAATTAGGTTTAAGGTTTTCTGGTTTTAATGGAAACATTCATAGTTTGAAACTGCTTGAATTCTTTTGCTAAATTTTAAGAAATCAAGGGCAATAGGATCTCGGGTGTAGTTTGCTGATGTTGTTTGGACAGAGAGTAAAAATAATTACCAAAAATATATAAAGATATATAAAAAAGGCATTGTACAGAAATAAAACTGAGAAAAGGATAGATTTCTGTTGATGACTATAAATCAGGAACTGTAGGAATAGTTCTGATTTTTAAAATGTCATGAACAAAAGATATTCTGTGTGCTGTTTTGCTGTCCTATCTGTATTTAATAAAATCAGATGCAATTATTAATAATGGTACAAATCTTCAGTAATTTTCTGTCATTGATAAAAGCTGTCCCATGCTCATAGAATGCCTATAATAAATTATTGTTATTATAGCTTACATAACAGAAATCTAGAGGATTATTTTATATACCTGTATGAATTAAGGAATCTTCAGTCTAAAAATAAATAAAAATCAAATCAGTAACTGGACTATGAGATTAGACAAGCTCAGGTGACACAGAAGGACAAAGACCTGTGCTGTGGGGAGTCGTTCCTGCAGCAGTGGTTTCCAGGTGCCTCAGTCCCACTTTCCCTGGGGTGCTTGTGCCGTGACCTCACTAAAGGGAAGGAGCAGTTTTGGGATTTCAGCAAAATCACCACAGGGAGGCACCTGGACACGCCAAGGAACAGCACCTGCCCTGGCAGATGCCAGCATCCCTCAGTCACCAGTTGTACAAAAGGAGTTTAAACTCCTCTCTACCGTCAAATCCATCCACATCCACAAACCTGAGGTGGTTTTACTCTTGGTTTGCTGTTGGGTGGTTTTTGGGTGGAGATACCCTCCTCCTTCAACTCTCTCCAGTTTTCCAGGTCCCTTGACATTTGGTTGGCTAATCTTTCGGAGTGGCAGGGCTTCTTTGGCTGCTCTGATACTCAGGTGGTGTCACAGAACGGGGTGAACCCGGTGTGGTAAATTCAGGAGGAGAGGCTGCTGATTCAGCAGGAGACAGTTACAAAAGCACGTCTGAGGGAAACCAGAGCGTTAGGCAATGCTGTCAAAAACAAAAAAAGGAAGGATGGAAACAATCTCTTAAGTGTCTGACACTAGTCTTGCCTGAAACTGAGCCCGGCGCTGAAATGAGCAGTGGTGATGGTGTAAATAAGGGAAAAAGCACCAAAATGTGGCACTTTCTGGAAGTGAACAAAGAGTCCTGTGTAGTTCCACTGAAAAATGTTGGAAAGGGAAGAAATTGCAAGACTGAATGTGTTTTGGTACTTGTTGATATGCTGTTTCTGTAATATGGAGCTCTCACCATAATTGGTATATATCTCAAAACAGTTCAATTTTAGTAATGGAAAATTGGGGCAAACTATCTCAGTAAAGCAGAATGTCATTAACAGGATGTGGATAAATACATGATAAGCCTGGGAGCTCAGAGGAGCACCCCTCACTTTTCTTCTTGTTTCTGTCTCATTATTGATACAAAAGCATCAAGACTTCTCCCAATGAGAATGCTTTTAGAAATCTCTTAAACTATTTATTTATTTATTTATTTGTTTGTTTATTTATTTATTTTTTAATTCAGCCTGGGGTTTTGTAGCTCACTTGCCTACAGAGGTAACATAAATACAGGAACAGGCCCTGTCACAAAGGCCTTAATCTTGATTTTAGCAGCAGTAGAATGAGCCTGGAATGAGCAGCTTGCAGTTCTATATGTTGCATTGCCCCAGGACTGCATCAATCCAGAGAACTTATTTTGAACTATGTCTGAAAGTTATTGAATACATTTTCAAATGCTCTTCTAATGAATATACATTTTTCCTACGAAAAGTCATAATACATATCCCTGTATTTTTACATTAATTGAACATATAACTTGATGGCTTACAGAAAATTTTTCCACAAATATGCTTTAAAAAGGCAGAGGCAAAGCATGAGTCAAACTGGGTTAAAAAGTAGATTTAATATCATCAGCATAACATACTCCTATATAGAAATTAGTGAAACATGTTCAGAAAGGAGAATTAATCTTGTTTTTTAGAAATTAGTCAGTTACATCTGGCACCCATGTATTTCATATCTTGCTCATCATATTCATAAGATCGCTGATAAAGTATTTTTCCTTCATCAGAAACTATGGAAGAATATTTTGGTCACTGGATAAATATTAGGGTTGTGATTTGTCAGACTAAAATGCTACCAAAAACAATAAAATCTTTTTAAATTTCTGTTTACCTCTGTACATGTTAAGACAAAAATAAAAGCAACTTGCATTGAAATTTAATACTTGCTCAGATAGGTATAAGGTACAGTGCACCTAAAAAGAAATGTTGACAAAAAAATGATCTTAATGTTTATGCTTGCTCTGTGGCAGTTTTGGTCCTCCTCATATTACTGATTAACAGCAGCCTGAAATTTCTACTTCTTTCCTTTAGTGCGGTGTAGCAATCGCTGCGGAGCGATGTCTGCAGCAACACAGGCATCCTGCAAATCCATTTATTTTTGCAAGTGTAGGTACAGAAGACCTTATCTGCTTAAGTTTACAAACATTTCCTGAAGTTGATATAAATCATTCCACTTCAGACATTCTGAGGTATATCTTTCACTTAAAACCCTTAGTGATCCACGATCCACGCAGGTTTTAAAACCAAACAATTATAGCAGTAGGGAAATCAGATGCTTTTTCCCTTTTAGAGGTATGTAGTTGATCAGTATCATTGTTTCCCACAAAAGTGACTCAGGGAGATGAAATATATCCCCCTTATTTCCTCTTTTATAAGCAGAGTGCATCAGGCCTCAAGATATAACAATATTTACAGGCTCATGCTCCTGTTAAGTGGACCATGCTGCCACATAGTGGAGGTCTGATGCACCCTGCCTTCACCCATTTTATTAAGTTGCATGAATATAAAGATGAAATAATGGGGCTTGTTCATTTATGTAATAATTAACGGCGCATTTACACTCCCAGCATATCACTGTTGATGTTTACTATTTGATCAAGTATGATGGATGCCTTGTGGTTGCAGATTCAGATTAGCATAATTTCATCACCAAGGGACCCATGAAAAGGTTCAATTATAGAGCAATCTCATTAATACCAGGGCTTGTTAAACTAATAGAAATAGACATCCCAACAGCTCTGATATGTACACATGTGCATGGAATATAATTAATGGAAAAGCAACCCATACCTGAAACAAGCTGGAACGATACAATTGCATGATACACTAGGCTGACGGAGACAAATGCTGTTTTGTTAGCTCTGCTCAGAGAAAAAATGTCAGCAAAAATATAGACAGCCTTTCTTCCAATATGTTAATAAAAGATTTCTCCTCTGTCTTTCAGTGATACACACACATTTTTTCTTCTTTTTCTTTGCCTTTTTATGAAAAACTATTTAACTCCTGCTGTCCTCGGATAGGGCAGCATGACAAACAGTAGCTCCCCAGCTTTCCTTTATTTTTAGCCTCTTCATTTATAAGCAGCCATTTTTCTAGCACTTGGGAGAATTTAACTCCAAACAAGAACTGTGGTAAGAAAGTTTATAGAAGTTCTACTTTTTGTAGCTGTGAATATGAGTGGGCAGCCAGCTCTTTCTTTGGAGGAGCACACTTCAAATTTCTCAGAAAGGAGAATAGAGAACTACTGCAAGTGGCACCTGTCATTCATGCATGACAGGAAGAAGTTTGAAGTCCAAGCAACAATTTAGTCTTGCAGATTTTCTAGTGATAGACAAACTCTTTCCCTCAGTTTTTTCATCATTTAAATACTGAAGCTGCATGCAGAAACTATTTTCCCAAAGCTAATTTTTCTGTATGAAGATGATTGGAGTCCTTAAATGTTTTTTTCATTAAAAACAAACAAACAAACAAACAATTTGCATAATGATTGTCATATTACCTTTCACTTAAAAATACACCTCATTTGCATTCCCTGCTATTCCCACCATATCAGACCAAGGATGATGGGCACACATTCTACTTCGAATGATTCAGTGCAGCATTTCCATGGCCAGCTGAGAACTTATCCACAGCCTGCTTCCTCTCAAGTCAACGGAGGACCTATTTGAAATATTTTACATTAAATAGTTCTTTGACTTTGACCAACCATAGTATTCTGATCAAATATTTTCTGGAGTGCCCTGCTTGTGCTAATAATTCCTATTAATAGCACATAGTACTCTATTAATAATGCCTAATAGTCTCCCTGTTTCAGGAGAGTCATGAACAAGCAGCTGAATGGCCTGAGCTCTGGGCTCTCCACTCTTTAGTCTGTGTGCAGCAGATTATGAACTCTGTGGGAAGTGAGGTCCTTCCCTGGCATGGCACTTGTCAGCAGCAGATTAGGAGTTATGCACTAGGAAAGGCTGTTAAAATTATTTGGGACGGGCTGGATGTGATTTTTTCATAGCATGACTCTGGAAGATGCTGATCCCTTTACCCCATAATTGCTCAGAGACTTAGAAACAGAGAAGGAGATTTGGAACCAGCTTCACAGTTACCTCTTGCTCCCTTTGCAGGAGGCAATATGAGACGTCCATCTATTTGATGTCCCATTGATATCAAATGTTTGAGAAATGGTGAATTTCTCACTGGCTGACATCTTGTGTATTCTGGGAAAGTTTGTTCAAAATTCACTAAAGTGTAAATTTGTTAGTTCCATCCAAAGAAGCCCCATGAGCCCATTCTTACTTGACTTAGTTTATACTGCTTAGTAAGAACTTTTAAAAAAGAACCATGAAAAGCTACTCTCAAGCAAGAATAAGAGTGTCAACACAGTCATGCATCCAAGAACACTTTCTCTTTCAGGCAGTCTTGTGACACAAGAACTTTGGCTCTCAATGAGGAAAAACTTCCAGATTTTGACACAATCCTTCCCATTATTTCTCAAAATAGCTTTAATTCAGCCTTGCTAGAAAGCCAAAACTGATCTCTGCACAGGAGAACCATGACTAAATGTCATTTAGTTTGAACCTGTGTGAAAAGCAGTGCTGGATGATCACCACAAACACAGGGTTGTGAGCTCAGGGCTCTGCCCCTGCTCTTCATGTGCTTTGTGTAAAGCTTGGTTTATTTTTCCTGTCTCCCAGTGATGTTGGTTATTCAGGTCCTTAAAATTAAGTCACTCCTTATGGTATGTAGTGTGTTTAAGCACTATTTAAAATGAAAAAAACCAAACAAACAAAAACAAAAACAAAAACAAAAAAACCAAAACCAAAACCAAAACCAAAACCAAAACAAAAAAAACACCACAGCAACAACAACAACAACCAGCCCAGCAAGGAAAAAAAAAAAAAAAAAAAAAAAAAAAATCCCACAGCAGAAAAAATAGCAAAATCCCCATGTAAATCCAGGAATCCTCTTTCACACTAAGAGTGGTGTGAATAGTCTGTGTCCAAGACTGTAGTAAGACTGACACTTTTCAACTGGATTTATTTCTTCACTGACCTCACCAATGGAAACTGGCTTTGGTCGTGTCCTTTGAATAGTGCCCAAAGTCCCTATGATAAAGCTCTTTAATCATTTAGTAGTCATGAAAACCTTGTGTGTCTGCAGAATGGTGTAGAAATGGTAAACTGCAGCAGAGTGTGGAAATAAGTATTGAAAGCACGGACAGCATCTGAGGCAAGAACTTTTTGGCAACCGTGAACAGCTCCAGTAAAATGGGTCCTGTTCAGAATACAATAACTCTCTAACAATTCATTGTTGAATCCCTCGTTTCCTTTGTGGACCTAATTTTTGCTTAAATTAATTTTTATGCTGATGTGTATATGCTCTGATTCCACCACGTGATCTTATTAAATCTACAGTGGTGCATTTTCTGTCACTTCTGCTAGTCGATTTTTCTGCAATTTTAAGCAAAATAACACTATTCCAAAAATACTTGAAAGCTCATGAATGACTCATACTGTAATTCATTGAATACCATAAAATATTCAGTGACTCAGAGTCCTAGCACAAACCAAAGGTCCAAAAAAGACTCTATTGTTCCCAATACAGAGGTACAAAATCTGAAGACTTATAAATCAGGCATTAGCAGCTATTCCTGCTTTTGGGGTTGACACTTGTCAAAATTCTAGCTAATCCCTGTGTGGATTTTTAAAACAGTGTAATGGAACCTAATAATTTTTTAATGAGAAACAGTGTGTTTTCTAGATTAATTTCAATTTGTAATGTTGATTAGTTTCATGTGAGAGTGTAATGATCTGGAGGAAGAGATGACACTGGAACACTGGAAACACTTTTCAAAGCAAAGCAGCTGTGTTACATGGTTCCTCTACTCAGAATTACAATAGTAGTGTAGCTCACTTTCTGAATGATTCAGCTTTCATGTTTTGAACACCAAAAGCTTTTATTCTCTAGGGCAAACTGATCCCTGCATAGTCCAATGATCATGTCTCTGGATGAGTGGATTAAGTAGGAAATTACTTAGAATATCCTGATCCAGAATTGAGAGTATTTGAGGAATGAGGTTCACTCAAGCTTGTTTCCCAAGCTTGGGAAAAAACACTTCTCTATGGATCATGCCCCCTGTCAGTTACATATATGGGTATCTATATTCAATTTCATCATTCCTGATCTTTTAATCCAATATCACTTTGCCCTAGCATACATCTACTGATGTGATCAGACAAACAGCCATACAAGGATGCCATAAAGGAAAGGAGAACCAGTCTGTCATCTTTATAAATGGTATATTTTCTTTTGAACACAATGGCATTTTGAGGTGTGGCCATTCATACACACAGCTTTAAAGGATAATGCACATTCTAAAATAACATTAACACACTAGTTAGCGAGTCCAGAAACAATTCAGCTAGTGTTTTAGGTGGTGATAACATTTGGTTTGTGCTGAGGTTTTGATAATGAAACAGAAATGACATTGAGGATCACGTGGCTCCCTTGGAAGTACCTTTGGAGAAAAAAACAGATGCATCAAAGCACCATTTTAACAGGACTGAGCATAACTGGGATTTGAGGATTTCATTGGAAGACTCAGGTTGTGTTTAAATGTGCTCTCTGGGGCAGAGAGAAAATGGTAGATATGAGCCTAAGTGGGTATCACAGGAAATAGTAGAACTGTAATACTGTGTTACTGCACCCAGTAGAGTTAGAAATGTCAGTCTGATAGAACAGTCGTATTTCTTATGCGGAGATTTTTAAAATAAAAAATCGGCAGCCTTGAGCGGATGACTTTTAAATGAATCCATACGCATTGATACATTCCCTTGCCAAGGTGCAATACCATTGATCACGACTGGGACTCATTGTTATTAAGGTTTCAACAACATTTGTATTAACAAGTCACCTTTGGATCGTAAAAAGGGAGAGGGTTGATGGGCATTAAGAAAACAGCTGCATCATAGCAAGCAGCCAAGAGCACAATGGGTGTCAATAGGAGGTAAAACTACTCCCGCTGAGACAAGTGAAGAAGAAAAATGAAACAGGAGGATTTGTTCCAGCAGCCCTGTCTAATTGTTTATTCCTTTCTCATTCCATCCTAGTCACTTAAGGGCTGTGGCTTCTGTCATGTAAAAGGAAAAATCAAACCTTGGGCTGCTTGGGGTTTCTCTCACTGTAAATGAGTGGAATTTGGGTGCTGGGAAGCTGTGGGCAGGGTGATGGCACGTTACCTTTTCCTGATTAGCTACAAGGCATTTACTTCAGATAAGTGCTGTGCGAGCGTATGACCTCATAAGTGGCCCCAACCAAACACTAATAGTCTACTTTAGAGAGGAGATTAGGTTCCACTAATGGTGTCACAGCATGAAATAAGATGCAACATATTAACTGGGGGAGAAGGGGCTCAAGAGGAGGGGGGAAGCTTGGAATAGAAAAGGACAGCTTAAAGGTAAAAAGAAGTCAGGGATAGTGTAGGATATCTGTAGCTCCTGAATGAAAGCAGATTTTGCAGGCTCCTTGTGTGGAAAAAGATAATTTAAAACAGTAGAGGTACTGACTCCACTGTAAGAAACCCTTTTGGTACAAAGGTTTGTCTCTCCTGGGTGTGTTGGCCAGTGCAGGAGCCCAAGGCACAGCTCTGCCGTAGCTGGGCTCCCAGAGTGGGGCAGGATTTGCCCCCAGCAGCAGCAGGTCTCTGACAGCTGCAAGGTGTCCCGTGTCCCTCGGGGTGCTGAGGGCAGCACTGCCTTACTGGATTCATCATATTGGTTCTGAGAGCTTTTAACAGCAGGAACCCAAAGTATGGTTACTGGAGTTTCATCCAGGGCAAGCTGACTTGGTCCTGCTCCCCTCAGAGACCTCTCTCTCCTTTATGGTTGTACCACCAGCTGTAAAGATGACAATTTTTTCATCACTGTATCATTGAAGCTGCTGTATTTCCCAGGAAGAATGAGTCAGGTAATTCCCATAATCTGCAGAGAAATCTCTTATGACTGTGAGATGAATTTCATAAATAAGGCAAACAAAACAGTTGAATTCAAAAGCTTGCTGTCAGTTGGGAGATAGCTGGAAAATTGTAATATCACTGTTATTTTATCCACCTAAGTTGAAGGAGATGGAGCAACTTTTAAAAAATCATCCAAACTTTTTTTTTTTTTAAGGGTCTTTTTTGATACTAAACCAGTACAATTTGGCAGATTTTCTGCTCTAATTTATAGGATTTCTAAATTTTTGAAGCTTATGACATTTGTGCTGACCATATTCCCTGATAGGCTGAAGTTAAATTGTTGGCTCATGCATGTGAAAAATGTTTTGGCCCATGTCATTTCTCAGATTTTGCTATTTTTATGAAATGGGTGTACCAAATAAACACAGTGAAACAGTACTGTTCCAGTACCTGTCTGAGCAGGGATACCTGGGGTATCCATGCTAACTTTCAAGTCCATGATGCTCCCATTAAAATCTCCTTTTACATGCTAGGAATCAGGTAATAAATTCTATATTGCATTTCCTATATGCCAGCTGTCTTAACCTTACATGCAAATCCAATGGGAAATAAGCACTTGAATTAGAACCTGATTTATTATAAAGAAATCTTAAAACAGTGTAAGGAATTCTTCAACTTACGCAATCTATTTACAGTCTTGCAGTCCAAGCACAATTTAAAGTTCAGGTGTAGTTTAAGAGGCTAGAAGGAGAGAATCTTTCTCTGAAAGCTGTCTGCTGATTTTACTGTTATTTACAAGCTGGGAGCATGCGATTTCCAACAATCTGGCTTTGAGTACCAGGGCACTGGACTTCTCACTAGGAGAAGTTCATCTGTTGAAGCACTGAGGTGTAACGGTGCAATGTTGCTGCTGATGCGGAGAAAGATCCAAGAGTGATCTGATCTTGCAGGAAACAACTTGTATTTTCAGGGAGGCAAAAAGCACAAGTGCTGAACTAAAGCACAGATGTTAATTTCTGTTCTAACACACACACATATATATACACGTATGTATGTATATAGACATATTTGTAAGTGTACACGTGTTTGCAGACACATGTACGAAACTGTAAAGTGACAATAACATATCAGATTATTTTTGAAAGAGCACCTTAAAAACACTGACTGATTTCAAGGTTGGGTTTGAGGCGGAGCAGATGACCTAAGTGCATCCCATGCCAACATGCATCTGATGAAAACATTCATCTCTGGAAAGATGAACAGTTGAATTGTGGTTCTTTGCATGGTGACAAAATTAATTTGGAATAACCCTCTCTGGAGATGATATCAGCCACCCAGACTTGTAATCCCAGAGAATTCACTGTCAATTGAAGATATCAAACTATTTTCATTAGATAAACACCTCCTTCTGCAGGATTACACACCCATTCATTTCCATCTCAGTTAAAGAATCTTTGCTCCACTGTAGCTAATACTATTGAGAAGTTGGATATTTTTAAAGCTGTGTATAATTGCTGCTCGTGGGACACTGGGCAGTTTCATGTGCCTACATCTGCCAGCTTGGCAAAGCTGTGTGTTTAATGTATCTCACACCCACACTGGGTAGGGTTCATGGACCAAGCACCCATAGGCTTGGTCCCTGAGGTGCACATGTTGGTGGCTGTACTCAGAGGGCAGAAATAAATGCAGGGCTTTGGTGTCTTTTATCCTGTCACACAGTTCATAATGTGTGAGCAAGGAGAATGATCTGATCTTTGTGACACGAGTCCTGTTGGAGACAGGCAGCTCTGGATTTGCATGGGCTGGCCCTGCTGCCTAGGGACTTGTTGCACTGCATCTCAGTGGGAAGAGAAAGGGGAAGAAAAGGAGCGTACGCAGCTCCTGCTGTCTGGGAGCCAGTCTTCTTCCAAGGGACACTGAGCACCCTCGGGACAAGGTGGGAAACAGATTTTGCCACTCCAAATGCTCCAGTTACTGGATGCAGCACAAACAGAGTCAGGAGCACCAGCTACTCTTGCAGCTGCCATTGCAGAAGCTGTATTGCACTCTGTTCGTAACGCTGAGCTCGTGACAGAGAGAAGGGCTTTCAGACGTGTCCTCCTCAGCTCCCTGAGGGGTTGGTGGCCTGTAGCTCAGGCACTCAAGTGTGCTCTGGGCACTCAAGTGTGACAAAGCAGCTGGGCTCTTGAGGCAGTTTTAGAGGGCATCTGCTACTCGGCAATGTTTTCTCCTCAGAGATTTTTAAGGGTGGCTCTGGATGCTTCTACAGGAAGGGATGTTTGTCACAAGTTCTCTGCTACCTTGTATTGCAGTCTAGGCCAGAAACACAGCTGTTTCCTCTGGTGCAGCACCAGTGGTCCTGTATCAGCCTTTTCCACACGGCAGCAGAGCATAGCTAAAGCAGAGACTGGGGCCAGGGTGAAAAACCAACTCCAATTTTATTGTGTGAGCTACAGCATAGACAGTGCATTTTCCACATGATTTTCAGTCTCGGAAAGATAATGCAAGAGCAATGTATAGAAACCCATAGCCCACTGCTATAGATGTTTCTCACTTTTGCCTTTCTTTGAATAAGTTGAAAACTCTGTCTTGATATTGTTAAAATGTTGATTTAATTGTCTTCTAATGTTCTTCTCAGCAATCTTGCTAAACAAATGAACAAGCCAGAGGCATGAGATCTGCTGTTCTAACTTCTCTGCCAGATGGACAAAGAAGGCTCTCTCCATGCAGCTTACAAGGTTCATCTATTTCTACAATTGCACCCAATTTTCATAAAGCAACAGGTTTAGAGCATCCTTGCTGCAGGACACACCACCATCCCTCACTGGAACTCCACTCAGTGTATCTGCTGCGGGTTAAGGACTGATCACTGCTCCCGAGGCTGTTTGAAACACTCTGGCCACTGACCTGAGTTGTGACCACCCTCGTTTCCCAATATGCCACAGATTTGTACTTACATTCTCTCTGGGAGCTGTTGAAGCTGCAGGGGGCTGGACGTGACATTGGCTCTGATCCCAGTGCCCTCACACATGACCCCAATCAGCTTCACTACAACTCTCATGGTACCCACAGGCTTTCCAGATGGAAAGAGAAAAATAAATGTTATCAGCACAATCCAAATGGAAAAGGGTTTTTTGTTTTGTTTGTTTGTTTGTTTGTTTGTTTCCTTCTTCTTTTCCATAGACTATCTCTGATGCTGGTACACCGGAGTTATTAATTCATCTTTTTTGTACAAGAATGGTTTCGTTTGTTAGAACAAGGGAAATATAACAGGCTTACTTTGATTGTCAGGTTCTTTTTTCTCCTTTTTAAAATGGGAAATAATGCTAAAAGGAACTATCTTTTATTTTAATGCATTTTTTATTCCTCGTCAAATCTCACAGTCTATGATATGGAAGGAACTGGTCATTAAATCTATCGCTACCTTGCACCTAATAGTGAATATTAGTTGCAGCTGCAGTAAAATGAGAGTTGCATTTAGAATTGACTCCAAGCCACAAGTCAAGTAATGACCAGCAGTACTTTCTCTCTGAAAACAGCTAGAAGAGGCTACAGAGGCACCCTTCAACAACACAGGAAAAGACATTTCACACTGGGTTTAGTTATTTTGCCTTGTATTTTTGTGCACTCTAGAAATAAAACTCTGGATAATTTAATTGGACATATTCTGCACTTGCATTGGTGTTCGTTGGAGTTCTCATCCAGCCTTCAAGGTGTAAATGTGCTTGGATTTATCCTGTAATCTCCCGTGACTAAAAGGAAATTTTGAATAAGTTTATTAGAAAAAAACTTTGACTGTTTTCTCATTAAATAGAACAATAATTTTTAGAGCTTCTGAGGAATTTTGATTTCTACTTTTTTCCATCAGAACAAAAGGAAGACATAATTAAATTAATTTCTCATAATTCAATTTTTCTATCTCTCTTCACAAGGAAATACTTATCACTGTAGGTTTTATATTATTTTAAAATGGGCATTTGAAGAAATAATATCATGTGATGTGTCACAGATATGGCTTACCTGCAATTAATAGCTTTTTCCAATGTCTTAATCTCATGGAAATGTAGAATAAAGTAATTTATGTGCAACAAAAAAGTGATTTTACCCTATCTCTTTTCTCCTGTGAACAACCTGAATATTGGAATATCATGTTAAAAGATGAACACTGATTTATGCCAAATACATTGGGGAAAATAAAACCAGTATAGCCTCACATTGTTGTTAGGAATAAGTGAACAGAGTTGAACTTCACACCTTCACTCTGAAAAAGTTTTCGTGACACGATACACTGAAATATTTGGCTCATGATGTGTTGCACTGGTGACCTCGACATTTACATACGCCAGGCTGGTGCTTGGCAGGGCACATTTCCCATCTGCACAGGTCCCACCCCTGATGTGCTGGGGCTCATTTGAGGGCTTGATAAGGATGCCTTTCCTCCATACCAATTCAATATGTGCTGGGATTACCAAGAATGTCTTGAATTAGTAAAATCTGTGATAAATTCTTAATTTAATTAACTACAAATTTTAGTCAGCTGAGCTGTCATCAAGCATCTTTTTTGAATATACTAACAACACCTCCAGAAAAATTTTGCTTTAAGGGTTGTTATTAAAATAAATATTTAATCTGTCATTGCACAAAAAGCAGTTGGCTGAGCATAATATAATTATATTAATCATCTCCAAACCATGATGTAAGTAACTAATCAGCTCAAAACGAAAAGCTGCTTTGGCTTCCCTATAAATGATGTAGCAGTAATTTCACTGACCCTTTTCCAGACACTCTTTTCCCTTCTTATTGTCTTAGTAAATGTAAGTAAATGACACAATGAGAGATGCAGCCTTCAACATCCTGAGGAGAGCAGGAGCAGCTGAAGGTTTTGTTTGATTCACTGCTTTCAAAGTTCCATCAGAGCTGCCGAGTGTTGGAGCTGGGAAAGGAGCAGTTTGTTGTGTTCAGTCTTGGCAGGATAAACAAACAAGGTGGGCAGTAACTGGAGGGAAAACCTGCTGTATCTCTTCCTTGGCACAACCCAGCATCTTTATTTGCAATTCACTTCTTATACGAGTCCCTTTGTGCCAAATCTTGATGTTTTGGTTGTTTCTTCATTAAAATAGTACCTGCTAAGGAATCTTTCTTGATTGTAGGAATTTTCAGTGCAGTTCAGAGGTGCAACTCTGCTACACTGAGTCAAAGCTGTTTGCCAGCTAGGCAGTTTACTGAGTAAATATCTAGTGCCAGAGTTCACACATAGCTGTGCACATGTGCAATTCATACACACAAGTTCTTTTTTAAGACTAAGGTTTGAAAGGTTTTAGAATCAGGGCCTGAAATGAATGTTTCTGCCCTACTCCTCCTCCTCCAGCCCCAAACCAGTGATCCCAATAATAAGCAACATTCTGAACTGTGGAAAACTCCCATCATCACCTCACTTTTTATTTAATAACAACCAGATATTTTTACTGCCAGATATGTGCTGAGGTTTTGATGACATGCATATGATGTACAGTGGCCAGTAAGGTTAATCCCAGATCTATATTTTTTAAAGATCCCCATGAGGATGGACTTCTGCTCCTGCTGTCAGCATAGAGATGGCTTTCCCAACTGCAACTCACCTCACGGCTTGTTCTTGAAAACCTCTCACTTTTAACGTATCTGCTTAATAAAAATGCTTTCACTGACAGTGAAAAATGGAACCTATCAATGTGTTCCCAGCCCACATTTCCATTGCTACCATCTAAACTTTGGAGAGCCTCTGCCCTCAGTGAGAGGCAATGATGCTATTACAGCCTGACAAGGGCATATTGAGAGACTTGGGAGAAGATTGCACAAATGCTCTTATAATTTTATCTTTTAGAATGGGCCTTGCAGTAGAGATAATTAAAAAGTGCTGGTTTACAGGGCATAAGAGGGATCAGTCTGAGAGCTCAGAGAGAAAACAGAAATTATGAGTGACCCAAAGGTAAATGTGTGTGTATGTTCCCATTAAGGATAAAAGAAGCAACAAGTAAATCCACTACCGAAACCAAACAGATTACAGTTCAGGCTGTGTTTCTAAAAGATGAGGAAAGGCAAATCGATCTCACCCTCAGATGCAGCAACTTCTAATAGCTCTGCCAGGGATGTCAGCAGTGCTTCTATCTGGCTGCACTGGAGTTATGTGTCTCATTTCAAACACTGCAGGCTGTGAACTGTCCTAGCAAGAACCTCAACAACTGCAATTAAGCCGTTTAAAAGTCCTAAGTCATAAAATATAGACAAACAGTTTTCTTCACAGAGTCCTGCTTAGCTGGGAGCTGTCTGGACACTCCTACAGAAACAGTGTTCTTACAAGCACACCTTTGGACACTCCAGGCTCCTTCTTGCTTGTTCATTAGAGATGAGCGTGAATGCGTGAAGGTGTCACTAATGACACTTGCATGGAATGCTAGATGAAAACACTGGATATAGTCCCTGGGCACCAGCAGAAGCCCGAGTAAGACGAAGGCATGTACAAAATGGATATTACTTTCTTCTAGTCTAAATTTCAAACATTCAGTTTTGGGAAAGGGTTTGGAGGAAAGATGTTTTTGTTTTAGTGAAGAATGGGACAAGAGTAGGGAAGTCAGAATGGTGTTAAGTTTTGAGGACCTGCCACTGATAGTGAACCTCTGAAATGGCAGTGGTTTGATTATATGCTTGGCACGCAGAAGATGCAAATTCAAAATTGAGCAATACGGGGAACTACAACTGAATCTCCAAATCTTTTTTTTTTTTTTTTTTTTTTAGTTACCAGTCTTGGCTGTTGCAGTTGCAGTATAGCCTGACTCTCTCTGTGCCCCAGGAATCAGAATTTCCTTCCTTGGCCAGCAGCAGCTTAGAGCCCTAGCCTCGCTGCACAGACCTGGTGATGGGGATTGCTGTGCGTGGTCCCAGCCACATGCCCCAGGACTCAAAGGCTCCATGGCTTGAAGCACCTGGCCCCAGCACAAAATAACCTCTGCTCTTACTGCGAAGTCTAAATTATTATCCAACCCACAGTAAGTTATAATATAGCAGCAGTTAGGTATAATATAGCAGAGGTATATTGAGAGCTGGCCTGGCCTTTTGAAATGTAAATTAACAATTGAATAATAACTAGGTGCTTTTGACCCTGAGAAAAGCCAAACGTTGAGCCTGTCTGTGCAAAGCTGAAGATGTGCTGTGTACATTACAGCACAGTTTAACACACACACGGAGCCATCCAGCCCAGCCAGGCACCAGCTCCCAGTGCCGGTGCCACCAGGCTGTGCTTCCTTTCTCATGACTCTCTTGCTTTGAAGTTGAGCTGCAGCGTGCTCAGCTGCGCTCAGCAGGAGGGCTGAAGGGTTGAATATTCAGATTTCATCTGTTTATAGAGTAGGCTTTTGAGCTGTAGGAGTTCTGTTCCATTGCCCAGTGTGTGGGGGAAGGGCTGCTGAGGTTGTTAATGGGTCCCGAGGAGCTCCATCCCTTACACAAACCACTGCAGGCCCTCTGCTCGTGCCAGACGTTAATGGCCACATGGACCTACTGCCTAATATCGGGTACCTTTAACAGAGCTCTTTAATTGCATCTCTGATTTTATTTCTGCTTGTTTCATGCCGGCTGCACGCTGCAGCAGGCAATATTTAGTCTATTCCACTTCACTAGTGCTGCTTTATAGTTGATGTTGATGCGTTATTGCTTTCTGCGGTGGCTGACTCACAGACACATGAAGTTTCCTTGGTTTCCATAAAGAAAGAAAGGATGAAATTTGATAACATAACAGGGAAGCTATTGATTCTCTAAAGCTCCATGTGCTGCTTCAGTGTATGCAGTACTCTCAAGCACGTAAGAGCCCAATTAATGAGTGGGTGCCCAGGACGGGAAAGCAGACGAGTATTTACCTGCTCTGTCCTTTCATTCCAAATCCAGACAAGCAGAGAAGCACTATGGTATTCCTACCAAACAACTTGGGAAGAACAGGTTTAAGCCTCACAAAGCAGAGAAACTCTGGAAATTCCCCTGTTTTCCAAGCAACTCCTGCACCACACCACGAGATGTGCAGCACTGGGTATGATAGGATTGAGGCTGCTGCTTCTAATGGAAACGTGATGTAGCTGCATTACAACAAAGTATGCTGGGATAAAGGAATGATTCCCTGTCCTGTTTGTTTCATGGGGGACCTTTTCTCCCGTTACAGAAAAATTGGCAGCCTCCAGCTGTGCAGAGCTGTGTGCACCGCCAGGGAAGGGGCAAGCTTGCCAAGGGGTTTGTTGCCTATCAGCACAGAATGGCACTCTGTGGAGTGTGGCTGGGGTGGACCTGCGACTCTTCTCTGCTGCCAGTGCTTATTACAGGCCGTCATCCTCTCCAAAGTTATTCCTGCCCTTTGTCTTTCTCTTGTGGGCAGATGTTCCCTATTCTTTATCAAGCATTGATAAATGAGTGAGAAGAAACAGAAATATTCAACTGAATGAACTGCTCTAGCACTGGGTAATTCTGTGGTCCATGCAGCATAATTAAAGGTCAGTGTGCTCCTTCCTGCTTAAGGTCACTTTGAGTATTTGAAGTTGCACCTTAGACTTAAGACTTCCCCTGCACAGGAGAAAGTGTTATAAATGAATGAACTGACCTATTCTACCTCTTCCTACACTCTGGAAAGACACTTTTTTCTGTAAATTGTGGACACCACCCATTAAGAAGTGCTGCAAAGGGCTGCATACTCTTACAGTGCTATACATGGAGCACTTTCATAGAGTATATGCTGGTCTCTGTGCTTTTTTTTCACCTTTTCTGGTTTATCCTGTACAATATAATTAAGCAGCCTAATGGAGAAGGCACATGAGAGGTTCCACTCACTGAAGATTGCAGTGATGTAGCTCCAGGGTCTGGCAGAGGGGCTTATATTGAGCCAAGTGTGAATCAAGCACCTGCTATTAAAAGGAACTCACTAAAACAGAATTCCATCAATTCGATGTTTAGGTTTTTTAATATTCATAAAAATATATTTCTTGAGGCAGGGAGATAGCAATGAAAGGAAGGACAACTAACATCCGCATCTTCTCCATGTGATTAGAGTATTTGCATCAAATACTTTATTATGAAGGCTGGAGAACAAGAAAAGCACATTCAGCATCATATGTTATGGCACAATCCCTCTCTGGTAGAGCAAACAATGGGACCATTATACAAGCTGACATATTTTTTGTTTCTAATATATTCTGCTTCTTTGTGTCTGTGTGTGCTTAAATAGCAGGCACAGATGTACTGTTTCCAAAGGTCTTTGACTTGTCATGAGAATACTGTCTTTACCAGTAAAATAAATTGATTACTAGTGACAATGTTAACTATTATACAAAGAACACAGCTCTGGTGGGCTTTGTTAGATTTTAAAGAAAAGGTGATTATTTCTTCTTTATGACAGTTTGAAAGGTTTGCCATGTGGATATGGAAAGATTTTGCTCATGAATATGCAGAGCAATGGCAACAGGCCGGGGAGCCAGATCTTCACATTGACCGTTGGCTGTGATGGAGATAAAAGAAGAAATAAAACACAAGACAAACACAAAATGTACAAAACCACCATGGGAGCTGGTTGTTAGAATATCCAATTGGGAGGATATTGTGCAATATTGTATATGGGGTATAATATCAAATTGATCACTAAGAGGGACAGCAGTGCCAGTGGGATGATGCACAGGGCATCGGGTTCATCGTAAGGCCACCAGACTCTTGAATATAGCTAGGGATTATTATTTGATGCTATGATCAAGTATTCTGTGAGCAGTGACCTCAGGAAACTGGCCTATGACACAAGGCCATATACCTTTCTTATCAAGATGTGTTGAAATAATTTTGGGAACCATTCTGGTGTGCTGAAGGAAAAACAGAGTTCACGCCGGTACTGCAATGTGCTGTAGAGCAGAGATATTAATGGAGGAACAGAGTAAAAAACACAGCAATAAATTACCTACCTCTTGTATTACAGAGGTTTTTTTCAGAGGTTTTTCCTTTTATAATGTGAAAAATTATAAAAGGCATACTGAGAGTAAGGCTTTTTACTAGAACCTTTACATTTCTGCAGGGTTCTGCACTAAAACATATTTTAAAAGTTCTCCTACAGATCTCATGTTAAAAAAATTTGGGATCTTTTCCAATCTAATTTAAGATGCTACAAATATTTTGTGTAATGAGATTGGAAATTATCCATTTGCTCCCCCTAGAAAAGGCTACTTCTCCCTTGATTGCAGTTCAGATCATGCAGCTAAACACCAATTTAGAACACAAATCAGGCTCCTTGTTGATTGCAGTTCAATTCATGCTGTTAAACACCAGTTCTCTGATCAGCAAGATGCTGCTCTGTGGGCTGTGACCTGGGCCTCCCAAAGCAATGGATGCCCAATTTTTACATAGGTTGCATTACTAAAGTTAGGTCTGTCCCATCAAATCATAATTAAGGCTACAGTTCCTACCTGATCCTACAACAAGACTTCCCTTTTATATTCAAATGTTTTTTAGTGATTCATCTAGAATTAGTGGCAACTATGCATTCCTTTGGCACATGTAATCTGCCTTTCCTTTAAATCATTGACTCTTGTTCAAATATCTATGACATCCTTAATGCATTTAATCTTCCTCCTGTTTAGAAGACTTTTTCTTAGATTAATTCTTTCTCAGGTTGCTGTACATTTTTTGATTTTCCTTACTGATCAAAATGCTAATGGTTTTCACAATTGGTCTTCAGGTCAGAGTGAAAGAAAGAGTAAGACTTTCCTAAAATCTAGACCACAAGTCACCATCTTGCTGATGAGGGATATTTTTTCTGTTCTTGGCTGTTAAATCCTCCCTGCTACTGCACAGCCATTATCACCCCATTTTGCATCATTTGGTTCCAGTCACTGTCCCAGTGCTGTTCTTCCCTGCCTCGTGTCCTGTTCAACACCTCCAGCCTCAGCATCTCTGCAAACTGGAAGCAGCATTCTGTGTGAGGGCTCTGTAGCCCCTCTTTATGGCAGACTTGCTTCTGAAAACAAGCTCATCCGTGAAATCAGCCCCTTTTCCACCACGAGAACCACTAGGACAGAGCATGAATTCTTCCTTTATTCATTCTTTGATCCATGGTGAAATGTGGTGCATGACAGAAGCTGCTACATGTGGTAGGTTCCTTCTTGTCAGGTGCGTCTTCACACTTCCCAGCCCCCACTTCCACACTGCTTTTAAAATGTCAGATGAATCCTATTGCATTTTTATGGACCATAGAAATATCTCAATATGTTTAAGAAGACTTAGCCTTTGTACTTCTTCCAGTTCTCTGCTCCTTCATCCTGTTCTTACCATACCTGTCCAGCCTTCCTGCGGTGCTCCTCAGCCTGGTTCTTTCTGATCCTCACACTTAGAGCAGCTAAACTCCATCCCATGCTCCTATCTTATTCCTAATCTGACTTTATGTTCATTCTGCCTCTGTTGACTAATGTTCTTTAAAATACAGAATATGTAATAAAAACCGGCATTTTAAAAGGAAAAGGTATCCAGGCAAAGCAGGGAAGTACAAAAAAATCTGATCCTTTTTGGAACCTTTCTGCACTACTCTTCTGATTAATAAACCTGCTTTTCTCTGTATGTTTTCAAATTGCTGAGAATTCCTTATACAGCATGTTAAAAAAGAAAAAAATCTTACTGAAATCCTGCAGAAGCTTAGATGGGACAGACCCTAAACTGAATGAAAGATGGAATGTGATAATAAAGGAGACTGAAACCAAGTTTGCTTTGTCACAGCAATTTCTAATCAATCCTTATGTGTCGTGTGGTCATATTTTAATGAAAATATCCTCATGAAATAAGAAAAAGTATAAAGTGTTCATTCAAAAGCACCTACCAGCTGCATACACTGCATTCATAGAAAGACTGATATATCTAATCAGGGGTTCACATTTCAAACCAGGAGGCCTAACAGCTTCTGAGATATAAGTAAATGAAAATTCATGATCCTGTATTGTGCCCAAGAGCCAACTTTACTGCTATTGCCATATAATTATTTATAGCTGCAAACTATCAAATGGAATTGCTTACCACCACCTTACTACACATGGTAATTGATGTGAAGTGAGGCATTGCGTCCCCAGCTGACCCCAGCATCCTGAAAGTCAGATGGATTTTATCTAACTCAATTATGATTGATATTATCAAAATCCGTGGAGAACAACATGGTGTAAGGGGCTTTTCTAAGTGTGTCTATTGATTGTTCCTCTGTGTCTGTGTGTGTGTGTGCATGTGTTTCTCAAGGCTGTGGCAATGGAGCTGCCTCTGGGGAAGAGAAGAGCAGTATTACTAACCATTTCCACGTGTAAATATGTATTTATGATGGCTGAACTTGCCCTCATTGCCTCATAGGGATTGCTGGAACTTGTACTACAAAACCCTGGGTTCACTGGCAGAGTATTTTGCTACAGTAAGAAAATTTGCCAGTATAGTTGGCGGGGTTGAAAAGCGAAATGTTCTATGATCTGCTTCACTGAGACTCGAGCAGGACAAAAATTCCTGTGTCGCATTTCCAGGCCATTCCTTCACCCCACTGCAGCACGGCAGTGGCTGTGCTCTGTGCAAGCAGACTGGTTACAGATGTTTGCAAAAATAGGCATAAACCTGCAACAATGGAATGAAGCTTTCCCCAGGGCAGCCTTACTATTTCCAGCTACCTGGAGTTCAGGGACTGCTGTCTAGATCTGCATCATTGTGTTTAATAATCTCTGATGGACATTTCTTGTCTGAATTTTCTCCAGTCACCTTCTGAACAATTTTAGCATCCAAATATAGTCCAGAAGTCTGTTTTGATAAAATAGGAAACATGTAAAGTAATATGTATTTTTATATACTTGCTGTTTTGTGATTTCCCAGATTGCTCCCTGATGTAGTATTATGAGAAATGGTGACCATTTATACCCAAATCATCTTTTCCGTGTTAAGGAGTGTTTTTATAGACTCCTCACAAAACCTTTCTCAAGCTTTCCTGTCCTAATCAAAGGACTCTTACCTAATTAATTTTTCACTAACCTTTCCAAAATATTGCTGTCATTACTATTTTTCTCAATGTTATCCTTTAATACCACCTTTGAGATCAAATACTGAAAATTATTTACGAATCAGGGATGCTGTGTATAAATAATGTTTTTGCATTCCTCAGCTAAGCATTAAGTTAATGTTTACTGCCCATAATTACTCTCCCACTTTGCTAAGTGATAATAAATTATTTAGGGTGCCAAGCTGTGTTTCTGGTTTGGGGTATTATTTTCTCTTCCCTTCCCCCCACTTGTGCAATGTTTGCTTTCTGTCAGTAGCTTGTCTCTGGAGGTTTTATCACCAAGTTGCTCAGAGATTCTTCAGCAAGCCTCAGTCAGTTCATGTTTTTACTGTTCTGGTAATGTTCTACTAGATATTAAATTGCCACCAGGACATGCACTCCTCAATTTTTCTTAAATCAGTTGTGAATATGTTACAGCACAGGTCCCGCTACAGAGCTCTACAGGAAGGTACACACCCTTCACAATGAAAAATCAATTATTTAGTCATCATTTAGTTACAGACATGTAGGATGGATGAGTTGATATGCTGGAGAAGATGTTTCACTATTCTGCCTGCCCTTTTTTTTAATTAGTTTTTAAGCTTTGTGTTGGCCTGGATGCAGCACAACTCAGTCAGTAACAAATTTAGAAATTCAAAAAGGTGTCTTCTGGCCTGTTCTGTGGACTCATTTTGTGAGGGGCATCCAGAGAGTCAATTCTTGCACCATTATAAAGTTGCAACAACTGAATGTCCAATCACTGTGCAGCTGGAACAGGTTGGAACAGGTTGGAACAGGGTGGAACAGGCTGGAACAGGTTGGAACAGGCTGGAACAGGGTGGAACAGGTTGGAACAGGGTGGAACAGGCTGGAACAGGTTGGAACAGTCTGGAACAGGGTGGAACAGGTTGGAACAGGCTGGAACAGGCTGGAACAGGTTGGAACAGGCTGGAACAGGCTGGAACAGGTTGGAACAGGCTGGAACAGGCTGGAACAGGTTGGAACAGGCTGGAACAGGCTGGAACAGGGTGGAACAGGGTGGAGCAGACTGGAACAGGCTGGAACAGTCTGGAACAGGTTGGAACAGTCTGGAACATGTTGGAACAGTCTGGAACAGGGTGGAACAGGTTGGAACAGGTTGGAACAGGCTGGAACAGGTTGGAACAGGTTGGAACAGGCTGGAACAGGTTGGAACAGGTTGGAACAGGCTGGAACAGGCTGGAACAGGGTGGAACAGGGTGGAGCAGACTGGAACAGGCTGGAACAGTCTGGAACAGGTTGGAACAGTCTGGAACATGTTGGAACAGTCTGGAACAGGGTGGAACAGGTTGGAACAGGTTGGAACAGGCTGGAACAGGTTGTTCTCCAGGGATTTGTCCGCTGATAGGAATATCTATTTAAAAGTTTTTTGTGAGGTTATAGTAGGAAGTCTGGAAGGCTTCTTAGGAAATAAGTTATAACGCCAGGTACTGACATTTTAGAGCTTTTCATTCACTTAAGTAAAACTTCTTGGTATTCTTATTAGCAAAGTACACATTTACTTTCTTTACAGAGTTTCTATAGTGTTCCTTCTCTTTTTCACAGCCCCCTGGGACTTTCCCAGTACTGTACAAAGCAGCCATAGGGCTGACCTAACTGCCCTGTTCTTTGCCTAAAGACAACATTTGGACTATAGGAAGTTAGTTTAGGAATGTTATCCTCTTCCCTGTAGGAATACAGATAGGAGATTGCAAATGCATCCATACTCCAGCTATTGCCAGCTGTCAGACAGCCCCTTTGAGTCCTGAGTTCCCTGTAGCTGTTCCAGTATTAAAGGAAAGGTACATTTGCTCTTTCACCCTACCAGACCAGTCACACAGCAGATCCCTTGAACAGAGGGGTCACCCCAGCCTTTAACTCACGCTTATGTGGGAAAATGAAGAGCAGTTGAAGATAGTGCACTGTGAGCAATGCTTCCTCCTTTTATAGCCATCAATTTTGGTGAGCTAAAGAAACAAGCATTGTTATTAGATTGATCCATATCAAAATCCATATCAAAATCCATTTCCCAACATGAAATTCACAGAGCTGCAAAGTTTCTTGCTGTTTGTTTTTAGAGAGATGTGCATTTTCCCAATACATCTGGAAATGTAAAAGAATACCCACAAGGATTCCTATAATGCACTACCCAAGACACGTTGACAGCATGATTATTTTACATTTCTCTCCTCAGAAAAGCTCTATACTGCTAATTTTATTGCTACTGTTATTTAAACCCAAGTGGATAGTATTTATTATGGCTCCTTAATATCTAATTTTTTTATCTACTCAATCAAAATTTATGTATTTTCCTTTTGCAAAACTTATATCTCAGTGAAAGATCTCTTGATCATTTTTGTTGGGTTTTTTTTTTTGGGGGGGGGGGCATTTTTTTTTGGTTTTTTGGGGGGGAGGTGGAGGGTTTGGTTTTTTTTTTTAATGTTAAAGAATACTGCTTAATATAGGAAATAAATGAAGTTGGATTTCCTGATTTTGGTCATCCAGAGGAAACCAGACTGTCCTTCAGTGAGCTTTCAAAGGCAAGATGATTATATCACACCTTAATTTTGGTGTCAGCCAACAAGTAGGCACCTGGCCATGGGATCCTCCAGCACTTTAGCCCAGGTAACATTCATGCTTCTATAGCATCTGACACGGAGTTCACCTGCTAGTGACTGACCCAGTGTTTAACAGTGATTCACCACTGGAAATAGTCTTTGAAATTCATAAATTCAAGGCAAGCCTGGTTTATGGGGACTGATAATGCTGTATTAGTTGCTGGAAGTTAATGAGGTCCTGTGTTTGAGTACAACCAGATTAAAATGAAAAACGAACCACATTACATTCTGTTTCGACAATTATTATCAGTTGGTTGTAATATAAATATGCAAATTTCTCAGCTTGAACTTTAACATCCTCTGTAGAGACCATTCATCTCTTTAAAGTATTAATTTAAGTTGTAAAAGGATCCATACATCATTGCATGTCATTTTGAAAACAAATATTAATCAATTTTACACTCTGAATTGCCACTGTGCAAGTGTAATGTCCATTATTTTGGAGCAAGTCAGTGGCAAGAAATTTACATATTCATTCTTGGCTTAAGAAATCATATGATAATACAAGTACAACACAAGAAATTCAAAAGACTTAAGACCTTATCATCATCTATTCAATGGCAAAAAGCCTGCCTTTGCATTCTCAATGCATTGGTATGCAGATTAGGAATATGTTTCTCATTCCTATCAGTATAACCTTGAAAGCTGGTGACAGCTGAAGTGTAGTCATAAGTTTTCTCTTCCAACAGAAAAACAGAAAGAAAAAGAGGCAACGAGTGTAAAGGATACAGCAATTTCAAGTTTTATGATAAGCTTTTTGATAGTGTATCTGACTACTTAGACTGTACTCTGTGGGTATGTAGCTTGAAAGTGTGTTGTGTCTAGATTTAGCTAGAATTGTAATTGCAAGTACATCTCTGCTGCTAAACTAATTTTGATATTTCTGATATGAGAGTTAAACCTGACTTTTTATTAGCTAACACTATAGGAAATATTTGCAGGTGTTTGCATGTTAAATATTGTCAAGGACACTAGTTTGATAGCAGCTGTCTCCCAGAGAAAGGGGACAGTTTCCAGTTGGAAAGCAAGCAGTGCCAGGCAAGCACTGTGCTCAAAGCCTCGTCCTACGGAAACGGACAGAAAGCAAATTCTTCAGCCCAGGTAGTTTGCCTGTTACTTCTGTGGGAGCCATAGCTACCGAATTATTGTTTTACAGTCAGAATTGAAACAGGGAAGAACAGAGGAGAGGTTAGGTAAAGCTTTGCTAATGTTTTAAGTGTAAGACCTCACTCAGCAGGAGCTGTTTTTTCTCAGGTTTCAGTGTGTCAGTGAGGAAGGTAAATCCCATCCCACCAGAAGGTGATGCCAACAAGAATGCTGATTCCACCTGAGAAAAGCAAATTGCTCTTCTGGATAGAACTGGAGATTCCAAAAGGGCCATTCCTGAGCTCCAGGATGACACATCAAGAAAAGAACAGCAGTGCAGGTATCCCCCTCACAGCTACCTCATCTTTGTTAATTATGCAAAACAAGTTCTGAGATAATTGGCCTGGCAGAGGTTATACATAAGCTCCCTCTAGTGGATTATTAAGCAGGAATTTCTAAAAGCACATCTTTTCTCTGACCATCTTCTGTCACTCCCTGTGCAGGTGAGATTGCCGTAAGCACCGTGGAGTGAGCTGCTGTTGTCTGGCCCTGCTTGTTGCCTCAGGAAAGTCTGTGGAAAAACGCTGCCTGTACACTTGCAGCTATAACACGAGACAACTGCAGCACTTTTTGGCTGGGCTTGCTGTTCTTCATTCCTCGGCAGGGTCAGTTTGATTGCTGCTTCAGAATACTGATGTTTCTTAATCATCTGCCTTTGTTTTCTGGTTAAGTGAACGGGTGAATACTTTGCCACACATCCTCTGTCAATCCAACACGTTGGGAGAGGAGAGCTGAAGCAGTACACACACTCTTTCATAAATTTGTCATTATAGCATAATCAGATCATTAGCACTTACTCTGCTCTTGCACAGGCTAATTCTATATTCCTGAAATAAGTACACTCGGTTACAGCGCTCCGTCTCTCTGTCCCCCTGGGTGCTTCTCAGACCAAAACTGCAAAGGCAATATGCAAGACGCTCGTGTTCCTTGTTTGCACAGGTCATGCAGGTCAGAGGAATATCATAAAGAGGACACGTGCAAGTGGCCAGATTAAAATGCAGCAGTACATCAGATATGTCAACCGGATTTAGGATTATAACAGACATGTAAGCAATTAGGGTATTTGCTAGTTCAAAATACTCACATGAATGAACCCGCATTATCTTCTGAAAAGCATAATAATATGTAATTGCAGTAACAATTCCTCTTCCATTATGTTCTAGACGTCAACATTCTATAATACCCTGCACAACTGATTGCAGGCAAACCCTTGGTAAGAGAAATACTCCCAGATGTGGTAATGTCCCAACACTGTGGCTGCTACCTAATATTAAAGAATTACAGTAGAAATGTTTCAATAAGAAAGTAGAAGCATTTCAGTTTTTATGTGGCATAGATTGCCACAGACACTGCCAAGCAGCTTTATAGAGTTCTAAATCTTCATTCAATGCCCCTTTACATCATTTGAATGAAGATTTAAGCCTCAATAAAACTTTCTGAGTGCTTGTGGCCATCTTTGCTGTATAGTAATCAAAGTGGGGTACAAGCAGACGAATGCACTGTAGTGCTTCTAATGATCAACACTATATCTAGTGACATTTTCCTTTGTAAGATGAGTTTTCTTAAAGGCTGTTTTCATGGATGGTGCAGCAGTACACATGGAAACAGGCATTTATATCCAGTTTTTATGCAATCCTTTAAAAGATTGCTTTGGGGGTTGTGGGGATTTTTGTTGCTTTTTTCCCCCCCCATGTAATGTTTATTTCCTCTATAGCTATTTTGAATTAATTTACTATATGGAAGATATGTGGGGGGCGGGGAGGGGGGGGAATAAATGAAAGCTAATAATTAAAGGGTAACTTTCCACAACATTACAGCTGCATTTCCTTGTTTGCTTATCAATCTCCAACTGTAATTAAGATATTGCTGTGCAATGAGTTGTGGCATTGAATTAGAAGCTCAAATGAAATCAGCTTCTAGTTAAGATATTAGCTGGGAAATTCAACACATGCTGGTGCATAAGCTCACACAAAAGGTATGACTGAGTGGAATTTGAAAGAAACTTTACTGTGAAAAAATGCCATTGATGGAGTACATGTTTTGTTTCAAAAATACAGACACATTCCGGATAAACTCTGAAAAAGAAATAACCAGTCAGTGAATAGTGGACAGGATTTGGTGTTTGAATCCTCCTGCAGAGGAAGATGTGGGACCATTCTGTGGATCTGAGCATCCACAAACTTCCACAAATTAAAAGTACAACTTCCCTCTTCAAGTTTAAACTCCCACCACTAAGTGTTTATTTTTCATTATGTTTTACTTTACATCAAGGTTTTCTGTTAATGATTAAAGTCTCTGAAATTGCCTCCCTTAGGCAGTTACCCTCAGTGAGGGATCTGTCTGGACCCTTATAGGGCTGTATTAGAAATTTGGTGTAGAGCTGTCTCTGTTACATGTTTTTTCTGAATACTTTGGCAACATTATTCTTCCTGCTGAAAAATAGTGAAATGCAAATCTTTATTGGTAGGAATACTAAGAACATAGAGTGGCAACTACTTTCTGTGAAGCATGCAATTGTTTCTGTGTAATCCTTAAAAGATACAAAGAAAAAATATGAGAAGTTTACCTTATTTAGATAACTGCAGCTGCCAGCACTTTGTCAAGGCAGTAGTACCAGTGTGAAAATCAAGCTCCATTTTTTTCCATTCATTTTTATTAAGAATTTTAAAGAAGACCAAAATTGGAAATTGCTCAGCCCATCTCCTCTGGGGAGCCAAGCTGCTTCTGGTTCTGAAAAAGGCAGCAGCTGACCTGCAAGGGGAATGCTCTGGTTACCGAGGCACCCAAAAATGGGCTTCTCCCATGCTCACGATGGAGCTCTTCCAGGTTCGTAAAAAGATTTCAGGTTTTCTTAAATCAAATTGTGACAAGCTGATTCTTTGGCCTTGTTTTGGAGGAAATTGTATCATTTGCAGTTCCGTTGTCAAGAGATGCAAACCTGGCAGAGCTCCACGGAAGAGAGACCCTCCTTGAAGCACCAGGGTGGGTGCCCCCCTTGGACAAGAAGGGGCAGCCGTAGCCCATCCTTGCCCTTGCTGGGTTTTGGCTCAAAAGGTTAACACACTGACCTTAAATCAAACTTACTTTTCAAGTTAAATTGAACTATAATTTCAGCACATAATATATGCAGGATCTGAACCGTAAGGGCAAATGAAGGCCTAGTTCTCCAAAACACCATAGCCTTATCAAAATTTACAGTTATCTCAACTTGCACCAGCATAAAACCAGGCCTGAGAGCTCAGTCTAGAGATTTGCAGCTGAAGGATCAGAGTAAAACCCAGAAAAAAAGGTATATTTCCCTTTTGGGTTCAAAATGAGAACTGAGTTTAACATAATTTCCAAATGATTGATCCCAAGGAGTAGGTTAGGAGGGGGATGTTTTGAGCAATATTGTCCCTTACTTCCCCTTGTATTTCTTTGTAAATAACATATTACCTATATTAAGGTAAACTGAATCTATTAGACAATTACCTAAGGGGATTGTGAAACTGGGGTCTGCATTATAAAGCAAGTGAAGTTATGACAGCAGTGACCCCAGAGGAATCAAGGCTGAATAAAGACTGTCTCCATTGCAGACAAATGATGATAAAGTGATCCTTTTAACCAGCAGTCAATGGAACCTGACAAGGCCAAACCTCCAACTAATGAACAGCCCAACCTTTGCTACCAGGGAGATGTACTGAAAGTTTAATCTCAATAAGCATCAAAATACATTTGGCCAAACATTTTTAACAAGAGAGTGGCACGTATCATTAAACGGCCGTGAAGTTAGATGAGTGTGGAGGAAAATAGGAGCATGGGGGTGTATGTTCTTACTGTATCACAGGTGCACAAAATTGCCTTGATAGAACAATATCTTATTTTTCTTCTAAAATTGAATTTCAGATGGTACCTACGTCACACAGACCTAATAATACAGAAAGCAATTGTCTCAATGATTCCTATTAAATCTGTGCATTTCCAGATCCTTATAGAGTAATGTCAGTTACAGAACAATGTCAGGCTGACGGACGCAGCACAGCGTTAAAGAAAAAAAAATCATGCACACAATAGGCCAGCTGCACATTAATAAATATGTAATGTTTGATTAAAAATATGGATCGTATTTTTCCCCCCAATTGCTGACTACCCCTAAGGCAGAAGATGTGATCTGGCTCCCACTGATGGGTTTATTTCTTGCTTGCTTTGAAAATACAAACTAAAATGTTTTCCTGTCCCAGCTGTTTCCCATTGTTCATGTTTATCAGCTCAAAGGGTGAACGGAGGAATAAAAAATACGCTCGCATTTCAAATGTGCCAGTCAGTCAATCTATTGTTAAAAGAAGAAAGCCTAATTGTCTGTGCTGGCAAACTTCTTTTTGGTGAATGTCCAGTTTTTAAGAAAAGCTATTCAGCTGTGCCATTTGTTTAATACATGCATAAAAAAGCACATAAAATCACAAGTTTTCTGTGGGATGGGATGGGGGTGGGGGAAATCACATTTCTAAGTTATATCCTTGAAACACTCAAGTGGTGGCCTGAGTAGTAGTCCATGGATTACTTTTCTGGTTATTTATTGATCTGAATTGGTGGCTTAAAGGAATTCTCATGAAATAAGAGCTAATGGCCTAAAACTGAAATTGGCCTCTTTCTCCAAATCTTACATTTTACTTCTTTAAGAAGCAGCACTTCTTCCAGATTGCATCACCAATGCAGGGGTGAAAGCCTTCCCTGGTTACATTCACAAAAGTTTTATGTTTTAATTTAGGCTACTACTCTCCCTCCTTTCTTCAGACCCTCATACTAACACAAAATGTGAATCAGGATGAGGAGAGAGCAGGAGCTACTTTCCTGCATAGGAGAATCTTCTGTTTGCCTCCAACCCTTGTGATAATTACGCAGCTCTATCCTGTCTTTGACTTGCTCTCCAGCTTCTGCTGGCAGTGCTACTCTTCCAGCTTTCTAACCAAGCCCAGTTAATCAGAACTTACACTCATTATATGTCATGCAAATGAGCAAATATTTAACTGACAGACTACTATATTGACCAGGACTGTGTTAGTCCATCTTTCTCTGGCTAGTGCAGTTTTTCTTTGAAAGCTTTTTGAGGAAAGGGTCATGTTTAGATCCTCAGTTGTACAGCACCAGGTGCAAAACCGTCTTACAATCTGAAAATATTTTAAAAAATCATTACTATAACAAATTACATTTTCTAGGTTTTTCTTTTTTTATGGGGTTAGAAACAAGTAAGTGGCATTAGCATCCAGCTATCACCCCCTTGTGACACTGAGATGTCACTCACAGCAAATTGTACAGATCTTTCGTATATGAGGAGTTCAATAACTCCTCGTGACATCTGAATTATGATTCCTGGGTGTCTGAGTTAACACCTCACAGGAATGAATAAGGCAATGACGTAATTGTCCCAAGTGCTCTGCACATCCAATTATCTGCTTTGGTCATCCTGGGCTCACATTTGCCTGGAAGTCTGAGAGATACATACTTCCTAAAACTGGAGATTGGGCATCTAGGGATGAGCTACCTCACTCACTAAGGTGAGGACTTGGGTTTTTTTTCTAAATCTGCCATTATTAAAATTTACTGGTACATATGAATGTACTTCATACTGGAAAGCACAGTGAGCCCCACCCTCATCTGCCCCACATGACCAGCCATTTCAGAAACTTCACTGAATATTAACATTGTTCTGGCAGATAAAAATCATACAGAATTATTCCAGAAGGTAAAATCAAAAGGGAGAATCACTAAAAAATAATTGATGTGCAGGTGGAAGGGAAGTACTCAAGGAGAAATGGCACGTGGTTGAATTTTAGCAATTTATTCTGAAGACTTTTGCCGTTGTCTTAGGGACTTCCTAAGTGAAGCACCAGGCACACTGCTCTGGAAGGACAGTGCACCCTCTGACAGCAGATATCAGGTGAAGATCTCCCAGGGGACAGTTTGGTGACCAGAGAAGCAAACAGATGGGAAGGGGTGCAAGAGGAGCCTGCAAATTCTCCTGGGGGAGCTCCCTGCAGCCCTCTGCATTCCTCCAGGAGCTCCAGTGCTGTAGCTGCTGTAAACAGATTCAGCCTCTTTCTGTTTGTAAAAATTATGGACAACAGTGTAAACCATTCATACTGCCACAGCTGGACAAGCAACAGGGAATTCTGGAGATACACAGGGCAATTTCTTCAAACCCACTATTAATATTCTGCAGCTCACCTATTAAATTGTAGCAGACGTCTCCATTAAGGATGGAGAAATATTTTGGTTTAAATTTGATAATCAATAATCTGCTTAGAAGGCTTCAGTTAGCAGATTATGAACTGTTCATCACATCAAATCTACTGGATCTGGGCAGATTCTGTATTTTTTTCCCAGAAAAGAAACTGAATTAAAAAAACAGGAGCATAAAGTCCTATGACTCTGAATTGCCACTTAGTCCTTGATCCAATATTTGCTTACTAGGATTTCTCTGCAGTTGATATGGTGACATAGCGTTAGGAAATTTCTTAAGATCTGGTAGAGCACAAAGCAGTGGCTCTCCTGAAAACACACACTCATAATTACACTGATTTATACAAACTGAAATTCTGGGTGTTACTGGCTGGGGATGTTCCAGCAGCAGAGATCCAGGACAGATGCCCATTGACATGTGATTTGTGTAATCACTTGCCCCAGTCAGTGCAGACATCAAACAAGAACAGACCGAAGTGGAACTGGGATCTTCGTTCAGTGTGCTTGGGCCCAGGTCAGAGAGGAGCAAATTGTGACTCACCTGTCAGTCAACACCACGGATGTGAATGTGCCTTCCAAGTCCAGCAGAGCCCTCCTGCTTTGTCACATGAAATGGCAAGCCCATGAGATCCGGAAGAGCTGGAAATTGCCACTCCTCCAGCACCATTGTGGCACGGACATGAAACAGTGAGCCTACATCACGAGTCACCTGGGAATTCACTGACCTTCCAAAGCAGAGAGGAATTTGGTATTTATTAAGTAATTATTAGCTATTTTTAAGACTTGATTATTCCAAAGCTGATCCACAGGTGCAAGTCCAGTTCCTACCAGGAGCACTCCAAGGTAAATCCCTGCCTGAATAAATGGCACCTTATTTTAGCCAGACACTAACTGTTTTCCAGTAGGGGAAAAGAATTATTTTTCAGCTGATCCTTCCTTGGTTTAAAAGAATATTTCTTCAAAATACTTTTTTTTTTTTTTTCTTTTTCTTTTTTTTTGTGAAAAGAGGTAATTTTCTCAGTATGAATTTTTTCTGTATCCTTTTTCCTTTGGGAGACAAAATAATTGGAAAGACTTGGCAGAATTAGTAATATTCTTGAACTTGTAATTGTCTAATGTCTTAGTGTTCTAGATAGAAAATCAATACATTATGATGTGCCCCAAGCCAAATTAATATAATGTTAAAATGGTGGTTTGAAACTGTTTGAAATGCCTGTTTGAAATTCTGCATATCTACATCTAGTGATTCAGAAGCTCATAGCAGAGGGTGGTTTGGTGCTCTGTCTCCCTGGATAAATCTGTCTCTTCCTGGCTCTTTGCTGTTTTAACTCTGTCAGGCAGGTAAAAACTTCTGCTGTGATTTTCCTCCAGTGGCCCAGAGCTTTTCAAAGAATTCTGAAGGAGACAACACCACACATTGATTAACAGACCACGTTTAGCATACCTTTTTAAAATTACATTTAGCCTTAGATTTCTTCTGTAATATAAGCTTCTTCCAAAAGTAGCACTCAGTACAGGAAAAGGCATTGGGCCAGACAGTTCAGGCACTATTTTATTACCATAACAATTCCCTGCATCTGAGACATTGTCCATGACAGCATCCATGTTATCCACTCTACAACAATTTTACATAACAAATTTACTCCCTAGACCAAAACTTTGAATTGGACTGTCATGTACCATAAATAAAACACTAGCACATATTTTTAAGATTTAAAATATGAAATGTAGTATAGCAGGGGACTTTCAAATGTAATTAGCACTAATGCAGGTCTCTTTGAAATCAAGAAATCTTTTTTCCTATAGTTGTGCTTCATCCATGGTTGGGAAGACAAAGCTTTAGACTTTTATAGAATGCAGCAAATGAAGATATAAAGCAAATGTCATGCTTTATATCATTTTCCTACTGCCATCAGGAAGTACCAGTTTCTTATAGACTTGTGGACCATCTGTTAGATATGAAATGCACTGAGGGCTAAAAAAAAAATCACTCTTTTTCTTGTCTTCTGTGCTGCTTTCATTGTAGATACCAGGCCCTGTTTTATTTCATGCAATATGCTATAGTATCTTGCAGTAAGAAGAACAATTAATTTCCTCAGAAGTCATGGCTACGCACCCAAAGCGAAGACTTTTGACATTCCATAATAGGTGTTATGTATAGTGGGTGTCAAGAGTTGCCTAGATATGCTGATAATGAGCCATACTTTTGAGGAGTCATAATCAATCATTCTTCATTTGGAAAGTCAGATCCATCAGCCTGTCATCAAAATGTCATAACCCATTGATCTCACATTGCAATCAAGGAATCTTGACTCTTATTAATGGCATTCAGTTACGCCAGTAACATCAGCAATCATTTTATCTTTTATGATATTTTTATCACTTTAACGGTATCATTTAAAACACTGAAGTTAGTGACTAAGTCCATTCATCCTTTTCTTAATCCCCATTAATAGTTACCACCAATTCTAACGTAGCTGTTTTAAAGCTTCAGATAATTTTAGATCCAACAAGATCTGCTTATGGAAATAAATAAGAACAAACACCTGTGATTCAGAAAGACCTGAGCAGATTGGATTCCCTTCTGGGGGTCATTCTACCTCTGCTCTCATAGTTGGTGATGTCAACACAATCTTTTAAAGAAGTTACTTCCTGTTATCTCAGCGCTGCCCATCTGTTATTCCTGTATCTCTCGATGACATGTCACCAGTGGTAGTGACAATTTCTTATCCACTGCTGTCAGAAAAAGAATAGCTTAGGAGCTTGGAAACAAATTTCAAACTAAAAGTTGCTTTGAAGTTTGATCTGCTATTCAGTGAAGCACAGTGTAGAAGAAATAGTAAACATGTCAAGATAAAGGAAGGAAAAAAGGGAATGAGAACAGTGGAGCGGGATAGAGATGAGCTGCATTTGCATACATTTCCAATGTGCCTTTCAGGCACAGATACTTAAGGGATGCATAGCCCTGTTGCCATGTGGGATTTTAATCTGTGGTTTAGGAGCAGGGAACATACATTGTCTGGTTGAGTAATTGTTGAAGACAGAGACTAATCTTGTTATTAGTGGGACGTTTTCTGCGATACAGGATTTTACAGCAAAACTCTTCCAATACGTGGGAACAGTCAGGACTCCTTTCTTAATGCTAGGAGGATTTGTTCCCATTTTCACCTTAAATTTTACAAATCTAAGATTGCTATATGACTCTGAGAAAAAAATTGTAACAGCAGAACACTATACAGTGTTTATTATTTATAATGTGATAATTTTCAAACACATCTAATAAAATCAAACAAACTTGTGAAAGTTTCATGCTTGATAAAATTATTTCCTAGTAGGAAAGTATCCAAGTGGAAATTTTTACCTGGTCTAATGATTGCAAATTAACTGGGATTGGGTCTGCCAAGTCCTAGGAGCCCACTCTTGGCAGCCAGCTCCCTGCAAGGCTCCCTCACAGCAACAGGTTTGTGGAATCAAGCCCTTTGTTTGGATCAGTGCTCATCCCTTCGGGCAGAGCTGATTGGCTAATTCAATCACACTGGCTATTTAATTAATAAGGAAGCTCAAAATTCCACATGAGATGAAAGGATGAAGAGCCCAGGAATGACCCTTGATAATAATAAAAGATAATTACAACCAAGAATTGCATTATTCAGACTTTGTTATTGACATGATAAGCACTGCCATATGCCATGCAAGCTGTGATGTGCACCCTACTGCTCGGAGGTGCAGCAAAACTCTGAGGTGTCACTGCTTGCCGAGTTTCCATGAAAATGTGGCTTCAGGTGAAGAACTGAACACTGAGAAAACAGAAAAAAAAAAAAAAAAAATTCCCAGCAGTAATGAGGGGAGAGCAGCCTGGCCAGTTGGACACCTGTGTTCAGGTACAGCAGCAGCACTTGCAAGATTCATTTTTCTGTTTAGAAAAACCAGGGATCTGAAATACCAGAAGCATGTTGAGGGCACCAGGGTGCTGCTATAGCATCAAACTGCTATATTATTATGTTTATTAGGAAAACTAAGTTCCTTATGGAAAAATGACAGGTGTTTTTGCAGGATCTACTCGGAAAGGGATGAGGAACTACACTGAAGAGCAGATTCCCAAAATAAAAACTAAAGTTTCTGACAAAATGAAAAATTTCCACAGCAATTAGGTCCCATTTTATTTACACAATGTAAAGTGTCTGCTGATCCCAGTGAAGCAAAATGTAGGGGGCACCTGAAAGACACTGGGCAGGAAGGAAAATAACAAAACTACATCACCTGCAACACCACTTTCCTCTCAAATCATAATTTTGTGTGCTAGTTCCTAAAGACAACCCTGCTCTTGGGAACTAGAATTAGAAAATGGAGATAAGATATGGTCTTATTTTATGGCTCCACCTCCACTGCAACAGTGGGTCCAGTTCTGTCTCCTTTGATTCATCTCTTCAGATTGTGCACTCCTAACGTAGAGATCACATCCTCATCCGGGTATAGGATAAAAAGTCCCCAGTCTGATTACGGTTTCTCAGTTAAAATTAAAAGTTTTATAAAACCTTCCCCAATCCTTAAAGACTTCCAGAGTTTTATCGCTCGTTAAAAGTCTGAATCTGAGAAGCAAAACGTATTTGATTTGTAATGAACGTAACCCTTCAGTAAGATCACAGCTGTAATGTTACAGACTCAGTCATGTAAAGAGCAGTCACTGGAAGAAAACCTGCCTTCTTTTTTTTTTTTTTCTCTTTAACCTCAATAGAGCAGTTCTTTTGTTAATTACAGTTACTGCACACTGTGATATTGAAGTGCTCTGTTCTCAAACATATTCTTATTTATTTTAGTCCTTTTTTTCCCAGGTAATGAAATGTCAGAACCCTACTTTTTCTGGTTTTGTAGTATGTTGATCAAAGTGACCTTTGCTTTGCGGCAGACACAAATCAATATAGCGCTCTGCGGTATTTGACAGATAAAGGTGCAACATATAATAAATGGCAATCACTGACGAGGAGAGCAAGAAAATACCTGCCAACTTCAGTTCATACTGGCAATTTTCAGACAATGCCACATGTTATGTTCAAAGTAAAATTCATTCGTCCATCTAATAACAGAGGTGGGGGATATTAAAGGACTCAGTTTTGTTAAAGAAATGCTTCAACTCACAGTAATAATTCAGAGTCCAGTCCAGGTCTACAGTGGTTGGTTGCAAGTAAAGTTATTACATTTTGAAGACAGGTTAGAAGAGCAATTTTCCTTGCCATAAAGGAAAAGACACACACACACACACACACACACAGAGCTTTTGCCCAAGAAATGAAAAAGTAATTACATACACCCATAAAAACACAGTCTCTTATTCTTTCTCACACAAAGACACACACACATTGTCTTAATATCCTAAAGCAGCTCTCCAGTGCACTTTCACAGCTGAGTGTTTGATTTTCTTGTGTTCTTCGTAACCTGCTGATAATTTATACACAAATAGAACCAATTTCTATTTAAATGCTTAATTTCAAGTAGCGTCAGCAAAGTATCTGCCAGAGATTTGAAGTCAAGAAAGCACCTGTATTTTCTTCTCCTCACAAGAAACTATTTTTTATATAGTGACTGAAAGGCCCTTTTATTTATCTGTTGTTAATAATATATGTAAGTTTACAACTTGTATTAAATGTTTATTTTCACAGGTGCTTTGCATGGAGCTGTTGATACACACACTTAAGGCAGAAAAAGGCCAATTCACGACATACTTGTGGCTGTTCAGAGGCATTTGATGTGGTTCAGTGAAGACACAGCTAATTTATGAAGCCCAAGTGCCGATCATGTCCAAGCAAGTGCAGTGTGTGCCTGCTAGAGCCTCACACCTCGCCTGTGCAAAACTGAGGACTGAGACTGTGTTAACTTTTGATTAATGTTGTCAGGATGTGACCATTTATTAGTACTAATGGTCAAATTCAGTGTTGAAACTTACAGCTGAGCCTGAAATGCAAATCCAGCTGATGTTCCAAAAGCAGAGCAGCCTGCAGGAAGGGGATTGCAAAGACAGGGTCGGTTCAGGGGGAGACCAGGAGACAGCATCTTGTACCAACAGGCAACATGGAAAGACCAGTTCCAGGGAATCAGTAAAGCAGCCCAAAACATTTTAGGAATATTTTTTTCATCTGTTTCAGATTCTTTTTAATTTAGTGAGCCTTTAATCACTTATCCTGGCCTTTTTCTATTGAATTATTATATTCATTACTTATATACTTCTGTGATAAAAATGACAATTTCCTTCCTGGTTACTACTGCGCCATTTTTTTACTATTTTCTCACCCTGTTTTTATGAAAATTGAGTTTATCTTTGCTCTATTTTTTTTGACAAGATATTGAACAGGGAGCAGATGTTTTTTGTCATTTGTCTGCAATAATGCCAGACCTAAGCTCCTCAATGCATGATTAAACTGATCTTGCTTCTGTGTATCTTTTTTCCTATATCCTGTTGTATTAAACTGTAGCCATCGTTACCTGCAGCTTGTACCCCCGTTCATGTTAACCCATTCTGAATTTCTCACACTCTCAAACTTGTACAAAGCCAATATTTCTATTAGCATTATACATTTTGCCACATGATATATTTACTGAAATCAGTCACTTAGCACTGGCCTGTAAGGAACTATTAATAGCTGACCTTTCCAGCCTGGAAAATGTAGTTATATAGTGCAGCTAAACTTTTTCCTTATAGAACATTCTTGTTATTTCAAATGCTGATTCCATACTAAGCTATCACAATCTGGCATGTTGTCAGGTAATTGACAGCCATGGAAAGACCACATTCATTCTCCTCAAAGTTACATTCAGTTGTTCTGCTGTTGTAAAATGTGGGTTTAGCAAGGAGAGAGTCTCTAAACATCATAACCTTGCTGAGGGGGTCGTTACCCCAACTGGCAAATGCTCAACTGTGAGCAACAGATTTATTACCTGACATAATTAATGGCCTAGATAGTGACATTTCCCATATTATAGACAATCATGAATTATGAGCCCAGCTGCTAGCCTTCTCATTCACTGAAATCGGTTGATAAATATGTTTATTCGAGGTCAGCTTGGCCTCATCCATTAGAAATATTGTTTTTCTAAACATTACATTGATTTAATTTAACTCTAATCAATTTAAAATGGTTCTGACAATTAACAAAAGCTTCAAATATGACCTTAAAGTAATAGGATTCATTAGCTATGTTTAGGATTAAACTTATCCTAATAGGGCTATTTTTCTTCTGAGGGCATGTAGTAGGCCGACTGGTGGTCAGTCAAAATGAAATCAATTATTATAAATTATACAGTTTGGGTTGATTATGTCGTGCTTGCTAATTTGTATAAATAAGGACCTCAAACAATAGAAGGCATTTATTAATAACTATCTGTGTCCCAACCTGTATCACACTTTATGCTACAGCTGCAGGATCATCTGTTACCCACGAAGTATTATATTCTCTACTGCTAGGCATATATGCTAATTAAACCCATAATTAATTGTAACAGTTATAGTTAAAGTCAAAATGCTGACAGCCTTTTTGGCCTATTATTCATGGTAATCAACTGATTCAAAAGGCAACGTAATCAACGATTCCTGCACCAGCCAGGGGATCATAACACAATGGCAGCACCAGCGACAGCTGGCACCCACGGGTCTGTGGGTACAATAGGAAATATAAACCTCTAGAGCTGAAATGCTTCGGTGTGAACAGCACCCATTGTTTTTCTGAGGGAAAATAGGAGTGCAAGTTGTATTTAAGAATTGCCTCCCCAGTGCTACGGTAAACAGAGGGGCACCAGAGCCCCAGAGAGCCCTCCTGGCCTTCCTGGGGCGCTGGGACCCGGCACCATCCCTCAGGGTGCTCTGTTGTACCCCTTACAAACCCTTCCCCTGCCTCAGGGATGGCTTAGCTTAGGGATGAGAATTCTGGAGAGTGTTTTGGAATATCAAAAGGAGATTCTACTGGCTCTGTTCTCATTGAACTGGTGCCTGCTGGACGGTGGGCAGTGCCCAAAAGGCGTGTGCTGTCCCTGGGTGTACTACCTGCAGGAAGAAAGAATGTTCTCTCAGCCAGAGCAGGGAACATCTCCTTTCCCTCTTACATCTGTCTGTGCATTAGCCTTTGAACCTGTGGGAAATGTCTTTTATTTTGTTCCCAGGCTCAGTGGTGGATTCCAGCAGCCCTGAGAGGACAGGGTGGAGAGAGGAAGGACAAGGGGACCGTCTGAGTCTTGTCAACAGAGATCCACAAACACTCTTCTAAGACTTGCTCTGGAGCAAGTGTTCTGTGTGGGCACAACTTGGGGTGCCTCCAGAGTGACCTGAGCCCTTCAGGAGGCCACCGAGAGCAAAGGAGTAAAGGCCAAATTAGTGGCCACTTTTAGCAGTGACACTTTGCAGCCCAGACGAGGTGCAGTGCCAGATGGGCCACCTGAACCTGTTGCACCCATGAGGTACCTGTCTGTGTAGGTCTTGCCTCACTTTCCTCCTCAGTTTAAAGCCAGTCTGGTTATCTATCCCTGCATGGGCCTCAGATCACAGTCTCTTCCCGAGCTGTTCCTTCCATGTCAGACCTGTTCATGGCCCATGGCACTACCAGGCCAGCAAGTTTATACATACACCTCTTGAGATGTGCTGCTGCTTAAACAAGGTTAGCCAGAGCCTCATTACTGAGATTTACACTGTCGGTTACAGAGCTGCCCATCCAATCCTATAACACATAAATTTATGGGCATCACAGAGAATTTTTTATTGTTAGAGCTCATATACAATGTGTGCCCTTAGTGACATATTTTTAAATAAAATATATTGTACTAGTGATTTCTAATGCTTAAAATAAAATAAAATAATAATCAACTTTTAGCTGCAGTTTCCCCCTGGTTATTGAGCTGAACTTAATGACTGGCTGAAAAGTATTTGTCAACACAACAGCTGGAGAGCAACACTTTCTTGTGGCTTTATGTCACAGCATATGCCAGCCACTCAGAACATGTGATAATTCAACTGGAGCTGGTACTACAATAGCAGATGGGTTGAAGCATTGTTATTCTCACTCTAGCTCCCAGCCCTTGAGGGATCACTAAATAAAATCAAAGCAGATGGACCATTACAAGCTCATTTGTGTTCACTACAAGCACCTCAACCTCCAGTTGTGATATACTGCACCTTTGTATAAAATGACATGTATGGTAACATGGCCTAATGAAAATAGCATCAGACTTGGCAAGTGAGGAATGAGACTGGGAAATATGCACAGATCTATTTATCACTGAGTTCTTACCTTGCAGAAAGGGTTCATTCCCGTCCCTCTCTCCCTGCCCCTCTCCCTCCCAATGTTTATCATAGTATTTTTCTCCGTGTTTATAATTTAATTTCCTCACCCTTGTCACAAGAGTGAAGAGGTGGCTGTAGGTTCTGGCTGCAGGAGCCAAGCAAAGACAGGACTAGTTCTACTAACCAGGAGTGTGAAACTCTTTCCTAGACACCCTTGATGAATATGTTAATCTGGGTGGCACACAGGGGTCAAGGCTTTAGCACCTACTGGCACCAAGTGTCCATTTCTCAGCCTGCTCTTGCCATGAGGTGTTCCACGACTCTGCACTTTTCAGCTTATGGGGACTTGGCGCCTAGAATCAACTGCTCCATTAAATTCCAGCACTTTCATCTGTGAGGTCCCAGTCAACATCTCTGAGCAAACTTCCAGGGCATGGAAGGCACTTGCTTCCCAAGGATGAAAGATACTAAAACTGTCAGTTTCCAGAGGAGGATCCTTTGGGGTCTGCTGACAAAGTCAGAGTTTGAACTGAAAAAATTCTTGCCATCCTCAGCAGCCCAAAATAAAATCAAATGTACATCCAGTGCCTGCTTAAAAAAAAAAAAAAAAAAAAAAAAAAAAAAAAAAAAAAAAAAAAGTCTTCTGAGCACCTTGTACAGCAATGCACCAACAATGTCACCTGAAGGCTTTGTCCAAGAGTTCCCATCCTGACCATCCTGCTCCAGGGAGCTCCAGCAAGGGGAAATATGGCAGGAAAGGCCTTGCTTCCTTTTATGACAATTGTGCTTCTCAACCACACAGACACAAAGACACACACAACATATGTGTGCGCAGTTAGTGACAACTGAACTCCTCTCAAATGTGAGCTTTTTATATCTGCATGTATCTTTTTTTTTTCCTGCCTGGTTTTAAACAGCTTTTGTGCCCTACTGCAGACACATCTGCATTCAGTGCTAAATAGAATAAACTATGAATTTATTCAAGGCTTTAAGGGTCCTGTTTTTTCCTGTATAAACGGGAGTGGGAGTAGACAGTGTTTGGAGAGAGTTAAATGTATTCTGTCTGTATGAAAGGCCCATATAAAACTATGAACCTTTAGCAAAATCTCCATAAGTCACTGCCATAGGCCCCCTCATCCAGCTGCTGCTGGGCTTTAAAGAGCCAGAGAGGTGCAGCAGTGAAAAGCCAAATAAATCATTTAATTTGGGTTGATAAATACTCTTGAATGCAGTACTCAATTAAAAGCCTTGTCCAGCTTTTTCTGTGAAACAGCCTCTTCCTGAATGCCTCAATGGTATAAAATGATGAATGGATCAGACAAAATTTCTCACCTGACCCAGAAACCACAGGGCAGCTGGGCAGTGTCAAGGACAGCGCCTCCAGGGAGCACACTGAGTGCATCTCGTGCCACATCCTGCTTTGTTTGTTCTTCCTGAGCACTTGCTGCTCAGCGCAGTGACTCATCCCGAACTGCGAATTGGTGAAACTCTATCAGAGGCATGTGCGGGTCAGGCCAGGCATCAGCACTGCCCCTTATCTGCTGGCCAGCTTTCCCATCAGCCAAACTAATTTGTTAAGATAATTCTGTTTCCTGCCATCTATTACAATAAATCAACCACTGGAGCTTCATTGAATTCTCTACCAACTGCTGCCCTTGAAATTCTCAAACTGTATGGGGGGCTGGGAGGGATACCTGTACTCTTCTAAATATAAGAAAGTTTTAGATGAACAGCTTGATATCCTGGGCAATGCTGTATCTCCTCAGCCCCACATTAATGGGGTGGCAGAGACAGCTCAGACTGAGGCAATCCCCAATGCATCAACCATTTTTTTGAAAACAAGTTTTTGGAATAATGTGATGTCGGATGGTAAAGCACGTGGGTAAACACAAACACAGCAGGTGACACAGAGAGATAGAGAGCAGGAGCACACGCTCAGGAAAGAGCCAGAGTAAAATGACAAGGAATTCACCAGGGTGGCTGTTGAAGAAAGAAATAAAGGGGTTCCAATGAAACAGTATTTCTCTGACAATTAAAATTGAAGAGGAAAAAGATATTGAGGATGGGTGTGAATTGAAGAAACATGAAGGATCCCCAAGCATGCCTACTACAGGAACAAGACTTCAGGGGGGAAACTGTATGCTGCTTTTCCTTATAGCAATATCAAATACTGAGAGAAGCAGTGATATTACAATTCACAGCCATATTTAACATGCGAAGATACACTAGTTTAAACTCTACTTGTATAATTTTGTTTAGATTAGACATTTAACAATGCAAATTTGTTGGATTTTTTTTTTTTTTTTTTAAAGGGATCTCTACCCTTCATGAAATTTCAGCACTTTCCTTTGAAGTATCCAGAAGATCACCACTGGTTTTGTAAAGGCTCTGCTGGGATAAAACTCAGCCTGTACCAGTTAGGCTGCTGAAGGGAGCCAACTCCTTCCTCAGCAACAGGGTTGAGTTCATTCAGTCAATCACTTGGCAGAAGGATGTTTGAGCATAATTACATATCCCCTCCCTGTCTTTAAATATTCAGAGGAAAAGTCACAGAAGAACCGATAATGTAACAATAATAATGGGGCTGAAGAACAGTATTATAGTGTGAACTCATCTATCCCTTGGTTTCATTTACATGTTTAACAGCTGCTTGTTTCTCCATTATAGAAAGATCATTACCTGACTTGTAAGAAGAGAGGGGGAGTCTGTTCACCTTTGGGCAACTAGCTCTGCATTTATTAATAGTTGTTGCCCATCTCATTATACATTTAATTGCTGCATTATAATTTATTTATTCATTGATTTATTTTAATAGATGAGTAGAAACAAAATTACCTTTGCAAATTACTTTGATAGGTGGGAAGTTTGCATTGTTAAAAATACCCCAGCACGCAGTGTGGAAGGTGAGATGTTACCCAGTGAATAACATCTTCACACATAAGCACTAGCAGAGTCAAACTGGTCTCATTACAAAGTGTAGGTAAATGCAGCCATTTTATATAGCGTTTAAAAATACATATAATTTTAACTTCTCTACAATTATCCTTACATTCCCAGGTGTCTCTGCTTCATGAAACAAGGAATCAGCTGAAAAATGAAGGACAAAGAGGATGGAAAGCAAAGACTCATCAAAAATTAGAAAGCTAAAGGTGTAGGAAGTATTGCAGAGCAGGTGGTGAAGCCAGGCCTGCCTTGCTGTCAGTGTGGGTGGGCAGCTCCTGCTGGGGCTCCACAGCCCCAGTACAGCACCAGCAACCAAATGGGGCCATGGAGAGTCAGGGAGAGCCAGAGACAGAAAATACACACATGGAATTATTTCCATTTTCAGTTATTAATACATATAAGGAAGAGTTAGATCCAGAAAAACTTTTTTTTTTTTTGTCAATTAACTAAAATTAATGATTTGATAACACAAAATGCAGGCTGTTTTTTGGTGGGGATGGTGGTTTTATTTTTGTCATTAAAACCTGGAGCCTGCAGCAGCTCCCAGGGGCAGTGGGACTGGTCCAGGGCACGGTTCCTGAGCTGGCCGGGAGCAGGGTGCTGCTGCAGAGCCTGGGGGCCGAGGGAGATTGAGCTGCAGCCACACCACCAGGCTCGGCTCCCTCGGCCAGAGCTGTCCTCATGGAGCGCTGGGCTTTCCTCTGTGACACTTCATTTAGCATGAGAGGTTCGGTGTGGAAAATTATTACTACATTCGTGTTGTTGACATAGTTTTTCATCAGCTTTCATCAGAGTGTGGCAATTACCCTAAGATTTCCTTGGCATTTTGCATCTCCCAATAGTATCTGCTTTCCTCACTCAGACACAGGCACCGTTCGGATCCAGTTTTCCATGATGGGCACAAGCAGTGCAGTGAGACGGGGCCAGCACGCCTGGCCTGGGGCTGTGGGTCGCACTGCCCGCCCAGACTATGGGTCACAGTGCCAGCCCAGACTATGGGTCACACTGCCCACACGGGCTGTGGGTCACACTGCCAGCCCGGACTATGGGTCACAGTGCTCGCCCGGACTATGGGTCACACTGCCAGCACAGGCTGTGGGTCACACTGCCCGCCCGGACTATGGGTCACACTGCCCACACAGGCTGTGGGTCACAGTGCCAGCCCGGACTATGGGTCACACTGCCCACACAGGCTGTGGGTCACAGTGCCAGCCTGGACTATGGGTCACACTGCCCGCACGGGCTGTGGGTCACATGCCAGCACAGGCTGTGGGTCACACTGCCCACACAGGCTGTGGGTCACAGTGCCAGCCCGGACTATGGGTCACACTGCCCACACAGGCTGTGGGTCACACTGCCCGCCCGGACTATGGGTCACACTGCCCACACAGGCTGTGGGTCACAGTGCAGGCCCGGACTATGGGTCACACTGCCCACACAGGCTGTGGGTCACAGCGCCGGCCTGGACTATGGGTCACACTGCCCGCACGGGCTGTGGGTCACAGTGCCGGCCCGGACTATGGGTCACACTGCCAGCCCGGACTATGGGTCACACTGCCAGCCCGGACTATGGGTCACACTGCCCACACAGGCTGTGGGTCACAGTGCCAGCCCGGACTATGGGTCACACTGCCCACACAGGCTGTGGGTCACAGTGCAGGCCCAGACTATGGGTCACACTGCCAGCCCGGGCTGTGGGTCACAGTGCCAGCCTGGACTATGGGTCACACTGCCAGCCCGGGCTGTGGGTCACACTGCCAGCCCAGGCTGTGGGTCACTCTGCCGGCCCGGTCTGTGGGTCACTCTGCCGGCCCGGGCTGTGGGTCACACTGCCCACACAGGCTGTGGGTCACTCTGCCGGCCCGGTCTGTGGGTCACTCTGCCGGCCCGGGCTGTGGGTCACACTGCCAGCCCGGGCTGTGGGTCACACTGCCCGCACCGGCTGCGCCTCACGTTGCCCACACGGGTTGTGGGTCACAGTGCCCGCCCTGACTGTGGGTCACGCTGCCCGCCCGGGCCGCGCCTCAGAGCGGGGTCCCAGCGAGGCCTCGGGCCCGTCGCCCCCGGCCGAGCGCGGGCCGGGCGCAGGCGGGGCCGGCACTGCCCCCGTGTGGCCGCGGCGGGGACGGCCCGAGGGGGGCGCCGGGAGTCACACACAGCATCCGTCCCCTACGGCTCGTGGGAAGCCCAGCTTAAACCACAAACCGACCCTTCACAGCAGCTGCTTCCCAAAAATAGCTTTTGCATCTAGTTTTACAAGGGTTCGAGGGGTTTTTTTTGGGGGGGTGTGGGGGGTGTTTTTTGGGTTTTGTTTTTGATTTTTTTTTGTAGGTTGGTTTGTTTGTTTTTCTTTAATAAGGTAGAAGATTTTAAAATCACTTAAATTGGCAGCATTCCTTTTGCATGCCGAGGTAGGACTTCATTCTCTATTTTCACCACTGGTTTTATTTATTTACTATTAAAATACTCAGGAAAATAAATACATAAAAGGCAAACCTACAAATGCTGGATAGGACTGAGTGTTTTTCTAGACAGATTCAGGAGTGAAGCTACAGCATTATTCCAGGAGCTGCTCACTAGGGTTAGTAAGGTGGTGTACTAAGCATTTAAAAATAAAATCCATCCAGGAAAATTCCAGGTAGCTAGGGCCACTTTTCAGTGGTTTCCCTTTCAGCACCAGGTGCTAATTGGTAAGACACAAGTATTCTTAGACTTGATTTTGTACAGTACAACAATTCCTAAGTTTCCTAGAAATGTCGAAGGAGTAAAAGAAATGTTAAAACATAAAGCCTCCTGTAAGTACACAAATCAAGCTCGTTCACCCTTTCTCATGACACTCCCACATTTCCAAGCCCCAAAGAAACAAGTAGAACCATAAGAATAATATTTTTAATTAATACAGAAAGAACACATAATACATTCCTTTCCAGCAGCAGCTCATTCAGCCCTACCATTGGAAAAAAAAAAAATAAATTAAGGCTAGTTGAGGGCAACCTGATCCAATGGTTTGTTTCCCTTATGCCTTCTTGGAGACAGCCTTGTAAGCTTAAGAGACTATTTGTGCACAAAACATGGGATGTTTATTTAGCAAAACATCAAGAACAGATAAAAACATGCTTTGTTACAGTGGTAAAAATACACAGAGCTTTCAAGCTGCTTTTTCCACCAGCTCAGCTGAGAAACCACACCAGGCTGGTGTGCAGCACGGTGGTGCCTTGCTATTGTATGGAACAGGCAATTGTCAGGGATCATGGTGACTACACTCAGCTACTCAGTGGAGTATAAAGTGCACGAGAAAAATAAGTGCATTGAAATGAACCATTTATGATCAAGAGCAATTCTTGTTACACACAGTACTTGCTTAAAATGGGAATCTCACAGGTTGCTCAGTACAACACAGTACTACAATTTTCAAGAGCACAGAATCAGTATCAGAAATTAGAGAGACCTCTACTGAACAGATATTTTTGTATTTTTTCCTCAAATTATCTCTCCCACCCAACAACAAGCCTTCTGATGTAACTTACAGTGAGTTGCTTGGGGTTTTATTGAAGGATTTTGTTTACTTGAGTAAATCTGTAAGGCATCACCTTTGGTTAACACCTCTCCTCTTTACCCTTGACGTTCAAATTAAGCAAGAATTTAGTGGCACAGTGATTTGTTCCATTTTGAACCCCTAGTTCAAGAAATATTTAGCAGAGCAGGCAAGTTGTATGGGCTGAGGTGTTTTCCCTCAGTTACAAAAGTTTATGTCCTACAAAACTTTACATTTTTACAGGCTGATAGGAACCATGTTGTCCGTGTATTTTACTACTCACAGGTTAAGGCCATTGTTAGCAGTACTTATGAGCCAAACCATGAAGAATTATCTAAGTGCTATTAATTTGGAGGGACATTCACTATATTAAAAAAGAGAAAATAATTGATTGGGAGGTTTTCAAATGCATTAAATAACATAAATGCTGGGTGCTTAGTCACTGGAATCTTTGGGCATTACAGTTAACAGCAGTAGATGCTTAGAATGCAATCTTCAAAATAGCTTATTCAAATCCCCTGTAAATATATGCTGAAGGCTAAAAAAAACAACAGAAAACCCCACTTTTTTTTACTGTTGCATATAAGTTATTTTACAAGTTTCCTTTCACAGTGAAATCACTTTTCTGTTTGTATACTCATATCTGAGAAAGGAAATAAAATTGGGGTTATTTCTGTAACATTTCATTTACATTGCCAGATCACCTCCAATGCAGTGCAGTACAGCACACAGCAATACATTTTAGATTAAAAGACTCCTTGACTGCCAAAACTAATTTTTTTGCATGCTATAGAAGACATCTCTGCCCCCTTAAGTGGTAAACAACAAACTAACCATGTAATCATACAGTGCTTGCAAAACTATTTACCATTTTGCAATAATCTATAGTACAAAAGGCAGGCTGTAAAGCACTGCCTGCCAATCCAAACACAGTCACCAAGAAGTGTGCACAGTAAAGAGTGTTCCCTACGTGTCCCACAGGAAGAGTCCACACTTCTTTTCCATTGACAGGCCAGAAGCTTGGAGGCAGGAAGCCAAGTTCATTTACACTCATCTGTATTAATTCACTTCTGCTAATCGAGTATGTATCCTGAAAAGCTGGATGCTTTCCAGCTGTACAGAAAAGTAGATATTTTGCTACAAGATTATTCACCTAGGAAACTTTAATATGGCTGCCAATTGCAATTCTCTCCTCTGGCCACAGCAGGTCCAAGGCTGCTCTCCAAGCTCAGGCAGGAAGAGGTAACTACATGTAACAAGGCTGGGGGGGGGATTGGAAAGATGACACCAGTGGAAGACATTAAATTAATGCACTGGGAAAGTCACAAATAAATCTAGGGCTAGGGAAGAGAAAGAATCCAGACATTCAGACTGGTCTCCTGGGTGCAGGTTTGTGCTTGGGCCCGTGTTTGCTCCTTGTTCAAAGGGGTCACTGCTTGGACCTCCTTCCAGGTTGGGACACAATGGGCCTGGTTACAGAATCCATCACCTAAAACCTCACTGAATTTTTTCAGGAGAGAAAGAGGTCAAGAGCTTTGTACTGGAACAAAAGAGTTTTGCCAAGGAGCACAGACTAGACAAATAAGGCAAGGGAACATGAAAGCCAGGAGACTCTTCAGGCAAAAGTAAGGGTTACACTTCTAATAACCTTGTTGCTCTTGAGAGTGAAAGATTAGAGCACACTTCCTGCAAAGGCTAATGGAACAAATCAACCCCCTCAGCATCCCCCACTTCACACAGATTTGTCCTTCAAGCTGTTTTCAAACATCTCTCTACTACTGCTCTACGGTAGTGTGTCCCAAAGAAAGATTCTAGGTTTTCCAAGAAAAACAAAGTAACCACACTTTCTACAATAAGGGATCAGTCTCCATTGCCTTTAGAACAGTGGCTTTTTCAATGAGGTTTTTCCTCTGTTACATTTTGTTATCTCTTCGCTTCTATAGACTTGATCCCAAAAAGGAAGTTTCCATATAAAACAGCTTAAGACTTGAAAATGTACAGTTCATATAGATGCAATTTGTACGACCAGATGTTACTGTATATATATAGTTGCATGTTTGCTAGTCAGTGTAGACAGAAGTAGCTAAAAGGCAACTAAAACAACAGTATTTCATTGCAAAGAGAAACCAACAGACTTTAAGGTATAGTACTTTACGTTAACACAGATTTTGCAGCTTCTCAAGTTAGTTTTCATCAGGTACTTGGTATATAGTAAAACTCTGATCTACCCTTATTTATAGTTTCATCTTTCCAGGCAGAGATTTTTAATAGTCTCTTTTTAATATTACTGATCCTGAAATGAAGAGTCAGATGTATAACATATTCCCAGGCAGTAGCTTAATGTACTGTAGAAAAGTCAGTTTTGTTTACCAAGGACTAGAATTCACTTCAGTAACATTCCCTGAGGCAATCCATGATTTTATTGTTTTGTGCTGGACTCATTTGTGTACAGTTGCTGTTCTGTTCCAGACTGCTTTGTTTCTTTAAAAATAGACACTTAGAAAAAGACATCTGTTAACTTTCATTGCTAATTTTATATTTTAGCAAATACGATTTCTCTTAATACCCTCTTCTCTTCCTCTCTTTCCCTTCCAAAAGTTGCAAGTTAGCAACACAGCAAGTCTGTGGGCTTGATATTTGCAAGACAGGGATTCAGATTTTTAAACGAATGCTAATTTTTGAAACTGAAAATAATGTAGTACATAAGAGAAAATAAAATGCAATGAGCAGTCTAAAATTTATCTTACTCAAGCTGAAGTTATTCTCTCTTTGAGAGAGAATCTATGGTGCTAAAAAGATCTACAGTGAAGAGATGGGGTGGGTGTAGAGAAACACATGAGATCTTCAGCCCTGTCCACAGAAATGCACTGAGCTAGAACACTGTATCCTTACATTCCCAATGGACTAAGGAGATTTCTCAGATAAAATTTCACCTTTGACATTTCAAAAAAGCCTGTGTATCATCAATGCACTTAAAGCTTTTAAGTTTTAGTAACTTAACTTTGTTTATAAAACAAACACACACAAGCACACTTCCTAGAGTGCAAAATGCTTAAATACTTCAGTGACAGAACTCCGTATGTAGTTTTTGGAACAGTAAATCCTCCTGATGTCATTGTCAACTTCTTCCATTGCCAGCAACGGTTGCATTGAACTACCCAAGACTGCAGCAAACCCAAGAGTGGGTAACTCCTTACTGTCTCTTCAGTTCTGCAGGGATCCTGGTTCATTTGTATAAACTCATTGTTGGACTTTGATACATACACATGTAAGCATCACAAAGCAGTCTTCGTGCACAACCCTGAATTTTCCTGGAATCCAGTGAGTGTAATTCTTCTAGAGACATCTTCAGGTATTCACCAACTTCTGGACATGGGGTAACTTGTGGAATGTTAAAGCCATTCTGACCTCCTTTTAAACCATAAGGAAAGAAGGAGAAACAAATTAGGAGAGCATCTACATGTATTTGCTCTTCATAATGTACTTTTACTATGACAGCATCACCAGTTCTTGAAAACACTTTCTAAAAAACTTAAATATGCCACACTGGACTGCTGCAGGGTAAACACCTATGAGAAGTGTATTGTTCAAGAAATCCCAATTAGAATTAGAGTTGTATTGTTTACCAATCTTGTATTGTTTATCAACAAACCACACACAAAACCAGGGAGAGCTTTGGGTTTTCATTAACACTAAAAATGTTGTGTGACTTTAGGAGAATGACCTGAATACATAAACCACCTCACATGCACTGAATTTGTTAATAACATGACAACTGGCAACAGCTGATGAATTAAAAAACCATGTCTGTACCTGACTTGCAAGACTAAGGTTTGCCCCTGACCATTGTCCACATAAAAATGAGCAAATTCAAACAACACAAGTATGGACATCTTGCTGCTCCCAGCAGAGATTTTTAGCTTCCTTATGAAGGAAGAAAAGCTGAAGAGAAATATTTGCAATACTAAAAACCTCCTAAGATCATCAGGAAATATTTCCAGCATCTCATGTGATCTAAATTCCTGAAATAAAGTTATTCCTTATAAACATCAGTCATACATATTTCAGGCACTCTGAAATGAAGCTTGATTGTGTTCTGATTGTTATAAGAAAGTGACTACTTCTGTTTCTAGCTAGTTTCATTTTCAAAAGGAGGCAAGATTCTTCTCTCCCTGCTAACTCACACTGTAACAGAGGGGATCAACAAAACGTCATGCAAAAATTGTTACTATGTGTCTGACACTTCATCTATTACTGTTTCTCTTAGGCACCAGAATTGAGAGTATTTAAACAGGGTCTATTTAAAAAGCAGTATCTAAGAAAACATTTGTTTTACTGACATTTGTATTATTAGAGGGTAACAATTTTCAGCTGATAACTCTAAAGGGATTCAAAGGAATAGCAGAGATGTTGTAATGTGTGACTATTCCCTTTATTCTAAAGACAGCTACTGTAAGTCATTTAAGAAAAAGTAATAAAAATATTTGTATGCTGATAATCATGTACATCAACTTAAATATAAAGTGAACGTACATTCCCACAGCTGATTATTTAAAATTAATTGTCTTTGCCAAATTTGCAAAGCATAGAAAAATGCATAAGGAGCCCTGCTAGGAAACTTCTGCAGTTACTTCTGCACCATCTAATTACTAAGCTATCGAATGAAGGTGAAATTCAGAATATGCAAATCAGCAGTTGCCATGAAATCAATGTGCTAAGGTAAGGCCGAGTCAAGATCAGCACCCCAACATCAAGTACATCAAGCTGAATGACACTAATATGCCCAAAACTTTAGGAAACAGTCCCTGACATCTAAACTCCATAGATGAAAATGAGAAAGAGAAGAGAGCGAAGGAGAGGTTACCATCCCGATCGGCCATGCTGTCGAAGAAGAGCCAGGCGGAGTCGTCCCTGCCGTACTTGACAAAGGCCACGTAGTGGCTGGTCTCGATGCACAGCACTGCAAACAGCTCCATCTTCTGCGAGGGCACGCAGCCGTGCCGCCAGTCCCAGTCGGGCAGATCCTTAGGAAGTGACAATGGATTGAATTTATGACTCTGCCTCTTGGGATGAAGATGAACCTACAGTTGAAGTGATATTTCAGAAAAGAAAAAAAAACCACTCCGTAAGATTATTTGTTTCAGTGGCAGACAAAGCTAAAAAGAACATTACTGCTGAACAGAAGATTAATGGCGTTAGAGAAGGAACTGCAATAACAGCAGCTGACTAAACGTTTCTTCTATTTTTTCCCCACCAGTGTAGCTCAATATCGCTCAGAAAATTCAAATCTAAGGTTACAAGGGAGGTCAGGTTTAATGCAACAATTTTCTACTATGCTCAGATTTGAAAATAAGCCATAGCTGACATCTTCATGCAACTGCCAAACAGCAAAACACAGCATTTCTGTCATGAATTTATCAACTCTAACAAGGTAGCATGAACATAAAATTAGGATTTAAAACACATGGTTACTACTTCTCCATTGTGTCCAGTCCTGGATTTGGCAGCTGCCAGGCTGACAAACACATTGCAGGAGTTCCTGGTCTGTCACCAAAAGAGATGCTTTACTTGGTGGGTGGTGAAGAATCTTCACTATGCTCTTCAGCCTTTCTTTCAATTATCACAGCATTAACCATTTGCGTGAAACCCACGTGAATAACAACGACAAGCACTTACTTGTGTATTGCACGTTTTGCAGAACTGCTTGATTTTGCCAGCAGAAATATCAGTGTCTTCATAACACTCCCTGCACTCGTACATAGCGAGCCCTCTGCAGATACGGCACTGCCTGGGAGCTGCATTGGCAACAAAGGTATTAGTCTCCAGGCTGGGGAGGCTTTGTTTTTTAAGAAAAGGAATATGAAAATGAAGGAGAACTATTACTTTAAATGGAGAATGACACTACATTAAAAAAAAGTTAAAATGAGATTGCTAATCAAAGAGAAATGGACCACTCTATTTAACTTCTCTTTGGTGCAATGTGGATTAAGAGAAAAACATTTACATGGATAAGTGGCAAGACAAGATGATAAAAATCAAATACATGAACAAGCAAAAACAGGCTTTTAAATCATGTTAGCTCTCTCATCATAGTGGTACAGTCAGCTTAGCTCCTATAGCTGTCAACACCAGAAACATGAGGAATACTTTCACTGTGTTAGTCACTCTCAGCAACTCTCTTTCATTATAGAATGCAATGTTATGTACTTACTGTCTTCAAGTAAGTCTGTTATATTTAATTCCAAGGATGGAAAAATTTTATTGAACATTTTGAAGTCTTTTCCAAACCGGGGCATCTGGATAATCAGGCAAGAGGGTGCCTAGGTAAAATGCCAGAATATAATGTAATGAACTTGAGATAAATAATTATCCTACCTTGTAGACATTCTTCTAATGCTATAAATATACTCGTGTTTTTTAAACTCACAGCCCACTGACTGAGGTATCTCAAAGTATTAGTCCCTAAAATAACTCAATGGCAGCAGCTAAGTCTTTGTTTAGGATTTCTTTACCTAAACTATTTTGAGCTGTTCAGCCAAAGAATACATGTCATTAGGTGAACCTTCAAATGGTTTTGTTATGTAGGCATCCTGGATCACTGACACAATATTCCCATTTCCAACATATCTGCATGTTTTTTCACTAAATCCTACTTTTTTTCCCATTGCTGAATGGACAGATATTAAGGAATGATCACTTCTAACAAGGCAACGGTTGTCACCAACCTCTGCAAATTTCAAGTTGCTGTTGATGAATGACCACTCTAGTAATTGCTGAATTGTTGGGACTCCAACTTTCTCATTTTTGTCCATAAAAATTTGATAGAAGTAACAGTCTTGTACTTTCTGACCTGGTGATCTATAAACAGATTTAAAAAACAAAAACAAAAACACAACAACAAACAACAACAAAAAAGAAAAGTGATTCTGAAGCTCTACTGTAATAATGACTGTATCTTTCTAAGAAAATAACATCTACATATCTCTGCATTGAAATACATTGTGCTTTAGGAAAAATCCAAACAAACAACAAAGCCTGACAAAACACAACCCCCTGCCCCCAACAACAAAGTGCCAAGTACTAAGTTTGAACTGATTATAGAAGAATTTAAAGAAACAAAATAAGTGTGAGTTTCAGAGCATGTTTTAAAAACATATGCCTATGAATGGCTGAACTACCAACTGAGAAATACTTCCTAAGCATCTGCACCAAAAACTCCCAAGACAATAAAGCAGCTTTCATCGGAGAGACAATTAGGAGTTTCAGTAATAAAATATCAAATGAAACAACAATAATTATCCTCACTATGATGGGTTTAATGAAACATTTCCTCTAAATCAGGGCGATATTTACACTGCTTCCTGCAGTAGAAGTCTCACACAGATGGCTAATGTTGCTAGATTTGCCCTATAGTTAAGCAGAGAACTCTCCAAAAGGATAATCCAAATTCAAGGTTGTCCAGCTCCAATTGTTAAGCCTCCTTCCGCACCTAGGCAAACTCTGAGGCAGATTACCACGTAAACTGCCAATGCAAGCCATAGGAAATAGCCTGGAGAAACCTCTTCATCCTCACAAAAACAAACAAACAAACAAAAAAAAGGGGGGGGGGGGGGAAGCCCTTTCCACTAAACACACACATCCCTACCACAAACCAATTATCCCCTTCAAAAAGCAAGCACCAGAAAACCACAACACATCTTGTATGGATAGGGTGAGGAGCACAGGGTTAAGCTATCGATTTAAGTATGTTTTGAGGTCAAATGTTCAAAACACAGTCAAGTATCAAGTACCAATCTTTTCAGATAGTGTTTCTGTTAAACAAACATAACTCTGATATATTTGGGAGGAGATGACCAATTTAACCGCCTCTGAAAGTACAAAAGAAAGGATATAAGAGATGGTGCTCAGGTTGAAGAAATGGGTTTTGCTACAACAGAGATAAAACATACAAGACTAACTAGCCTCTAACAGCAAAAGAAAACCATTAAGTAGGAGCTGTTTCATCTCAGCATCAAAAGTTCCTAGGAAGTTTCATGAAATTTGCTATAAACTGTAACCTCCTCCCATCCCAGACAGCATTTAAGCCAATGTTGCTCTGTAGAGTATTCAGGTGTTGAGAGGATTCTAAAAGCATGATGCTCAGTGTTACCACTACCAAGAAGAAAGGAGACTTCTGAAATGCTCTTGAGGAGTTCAGGTACGTGCAGAACAAACACAAACTCTGCTGCTAAAAGCTGAATGGTGGAAAATAAGTTTTGTTCTGTGTTTAGCACAGACACGACAAAACCCTTGAAGACCAAAGAAATAAGATTCACCTTATTTTCAACAGTGGCTCAACTCTTAGAATATGGTGAAATAAAATATTCAAAAATTCTTCTGGATCTGCAGGGAGGAGAGAAAAAAGTTTTGTTAGCATGCAAAACCAGATACCTTGTTCAAGACTCATTGAAAGTGAAGGCTCTCAAAATTTTCATTAAAAAAGTAACAATTAATTTTCACAGCTTTATTGCCACAATAAGATCATAATCTTATGATCTTATGAATATGAATGAATGAACTGTGAATATTTTCATGACAAACCTCTATTTACTCTTTCAGTGTTAAATGCCCCTAATAAAAGGTACAAGGCTCAACAGGGTAACAAAGCTTTCCAGTTAAGTTTAAAAAGATGCTCTGTATTTCAGAGGAATCATTTGGCACCACACAACTTTTCCAGGAGAAATAAAAGCTTTCAAAAGGAAAAAGTGAATCTGCAGAGAGCCAGTGAGTAGCAGTGACAGTAACACAAAACCTACACAATACCTCCAAGTTCATCTGAACTAGAGACCGAGTTCTCTAACCAAGAATGCAGCAACAGCAGCTTCCCAGAGGGCTGTTCCCCTCCACCACAGCTTGCTGGTGTATTTCTCTCCCTGCCACTAACTGCAGTAAATACTGCTTCCAGCATTCAGTATGTAAAGACAGTAGTATTCTCTTGAATAAAAGCAGAACAGTTATACAATACAATGCTAATTAATCAACATATGCAGCAGAAGATCAAAAAGTTGGGAACTGGTTTTTCTAACACGATTTGAACGTTTTATTTCTTACAATACTACATAACCATTGTAACAATAAAATGTTGAAGTGCAAAAGTTTATTCCTCAGGGATCAAAGGGACAATTTGAAAGAGGACAAACACCCCAGCCTTATCAGTCTGCTCCACTAACTGCTAAAAGGGTGTTCTAGGAAGGCACTAAAAGAAATCCAGGCAGTAGGAGACTGCAGAAATTGTTCACCTAGGGCTCCTAACATACCTGAGGAAGAGGAAAAGCCTTTGCTAGCAGCCAGTGGTCACTCAGATGTCTGCTGGAGACACTACTGGCACAGAAAAATACTGGAGTGTTTTGTTCTGGTATAATTATGTAGCAAGGTTCCTCAATTCCTTCATATTAGATTCTTGTAAGTCTCAAAGAAAAGCAAACCTCCCCCGTTACCTTTTTCCTCTGAAGTGAATCCTGATGCAGCCTCAACTTTTTCAAGTATTTTCCTCAGTTTCATTATTTTTGTAGCGCATACATATCCATATCTAAGATAAATGGGTTTAATAAGCTATTAGCTAGTTTGTGATCAAGTCAGAGAAGTAAAAAAGCCCAAACTAACCACTTAAATACTGAAATACAGGTTCTCCAATCCTTCTTTAAGTGCATACAGTATTTCTTCAAAACTACATACTGATTTCTCATACTTAATCTGACTCCCAGGTTTTTTTAATGCAGTATAAATTTAATGCAGTGCTTGATGTTCTTTTACAACCCTTAAGAGCATTTTTAATCATCAACTTACCAGGATAACTGGTTTTGGATTTGTCACTCAATTACTTTTGATTTGTTTTCACTCTAATTTGCACCGCTTAATACATCATTTCAGAATGTCACAAAGTAACAGCACTGTGGGAGTTGTTAACAAAAAAATATTTCAATATTTGAGAAAAAGACACAGAGCTGTACTGCTGACCTAAGAAGCTGAGGCTTTGAGCATTAATCTTTTCCCCTAAAGTTTTAAGCATGGTAAAAAGACAGTAAGACATTCAGCCACGTCAAGCACCTGAGATTTCTGCCACTCAGTGTGTATCCTGCTGTCCTACCCATTCCACAGAACCTGGAACAACCAGGCAAAGTACACACTACCTGACAAGAACAAGGCTTCAGGAGCCAACATTTTTATTTATCAAAATATGAACTTTGTCAGAAATTGTTCAGTGACAGCTCACAGAATTTTGGAACTACAACTGTATTAGTCACATCTTTGAAAAAAATTAAGCTTAAGAACAATAACTTTTCATGGAGATTTTTGTTGCACCACCTTTGCTCACTGTGCTTAATATGACCTATAAAGGTCATATTAAGTTATTTTAATAAAAACATTTTGACCACTTGCATCCCATATGTAAAATATAATGAAACTTCTAAAGTCCTGCTGAATCTATCAAATTGTGAAACTCCATATAAGATAAGCCAAATAATTTTCTAGTCAAGTACAACAGCATTAAAAGCATGTAAAGATGAATGCTGTGGACAAACATGTATTTATCAAGTATGAATATACTTGTACGAATTTTACAATAGCTTTGTGCTGATCCATTTGCAAGTAAGAAAGCAGTGAAAATATTTATCACCAATTAATAACTCTTTCCAGTTATCACTGACTAAATTTCCCATGAAGAAAAAGTAAAAATACTAAAAAAAAAAAAAAAAAAAAAATACACTGAGTAGCACCAGATAGTCAAACTTCATATTTGCAGTAGAAATGCAAACACTACAGAATCTCTCTAATTCATGTTAGACTAGAGACCAGCTCTTGTCTTTACTTACATTCTCAGAGGATTCACAATCTCTGTCCGCAGGAGCTCCTGAGTCTCACTGTAATACTCTACATCATTCATTTCTTTAGGTCTGAGTAGCACAGTGTCCAAAACAGAGCTAAAAGAAAACAGGCTACAAAGAAAAAAGGAAAAGGAAGGCTGTTTTGACCATTCAGATGCCTGAGCAACATAAGACAAACCAAGCAAAGCCACAGAAGAAATTAAAGAACTAAACAAACTCAAAAAGTCAGTTATGGACAGGGGACACAGCTGCACTAAATAGCAAAGTCCACCCATTCCACAGCAAAGTACAGAACCAGTTGCCCAGGCAGGACTCTGCAGAGAAGCTGTAAGAGGCATTTCCCTCCCTCCACCCCCTGGCCTGTGTTCTCCTTCTCCTTCAACCATTTATAAGCCAGGGCCTCCCTCAGTCTAAACAAGCAGATCCACAAGGGCCAGTCGAGTTTGGACACGAGCAGCACCTCACTGCTCGCTCTGGGAGAGCGCAGGGACTGCAGCACAGGACACTGGGGGCTGCACAGGAACACACACAGACTCAGGCAAAGATCACACGTTCTGCACTTCTAGCATGGGATGCCACCATACAAATGATGAACTTACCAGAATAAGGTGGAGTCTAAGTAACAGGAGTTGTAATGACCCTGGATACCTTTCTTCTTTCCAATCATTGTCTCTAAACCTTCTTTTTCCATTTTTGGAGGAGTGTTTTCTTCTACCACTTCACTTAAGTAACCTCCAAAGGCTGAAATTTTTTTTTTCAAAAGACACTTTAAAGCCTCAAATTTTATCCCCCTTGAGATTTTCCTATTAATGTTTTATAGCTAAGTTGCTGCCTTAGCGTAAGCATTCCTTCTCTGGACTAGAGTAACATTATATTATAGCTGAGACTCACAATCTTCCAAAGAGTGTGAACAAGGCCTTACATTCCACACTACAGTGCTTCAGAAAGCCTGCAGCACTGAATTAATTTTATCCAGTAGGAACAAAGTTCTCTTTTCATTACAAATGCCCTGTTCACACTATCTTACAACTATCAGGCACTTTTCTTTGCTGTTGTCCCAGACAATACAACGTGACCCAAGAAACCTAAAATACTTGAAGTTAGGGAGAAAAAGAAGTTTTTCACCACTAACTTCCATCATAAAAATACATGCTTTCTTTGCTAATATTTAGAGAATAAAATAACTTGATGTTATAGATTATAGAAATATAACTGCTTTTATTTCTTTTAATGCAATCATACAACGCTAGAGTTGCAAATACCATTTTCAGCAAGATTGTTTTACAACTTCTAAAGTAAAAAGTGTACAGCATAAAAAATCCCCATAATTTTATGACATTTCTTTAAATATATGAACATTGTCTTGTTTTGAAGCAAAAAAGAATAATGCAAGAATCACTGTATTCTGTACAGACTGATGTGCTACTCATTAATCTCAATTAAGTAATAGCTGTACAGATTTCCAAGTGCTCAATACAAAGAATGGCAGGAATGAATAAAACTAAAGCCCTGGCCAGTTCCCAGCTGATAAACAAGAAATAAGCAGAAGGTCAGTACCTAGAGAGTTGCAGCGCTCGATCTGGTTGGAAACGGGCTGGAGTGAGGCAAACCTGGAATCTGGCCTGCAGCTTTTGAGTTTAACAAAAAGAGCTTTCTTTGGAGCACACGTGAAGTATCGAGTTCCTTTAAATGTTCCATCTGTACAGCCTGCACATTCATCTTCCTAAAAATTCAAGTGAGAATTCACCATTTTTCTTATTTTTACAATTCTGCAGTAAGACATTTGATACAGTATCTACCCACAAGTCACCCTTTCTGCTACCGTGAAGCATGATACACGCTGTTTCTGCAATTTAGTATCCAAAGCCTCAACTGAGGTGTTGTTTAACTGGACTTATTGAGAAAATTAAGACTTGCATGTTTCTTTCTTCATGCTTAAACTTTCACTCCATCCAAGATAAAACAAAAAATTCCATCAGAAGCAGCGTGGGGGAGGTAGGAGGAAAGACTGTGAATTTAACCTGGTCCAGATTCCTTGTGTAGTTAGAAAGAGCGTTTTTTACCACTTAATTAAAACCATTGAGCATAGGGCAGCATGAACAATTTCAGCGTGATTTGGCTGCACAAGAAAAACACCTGCTTCAAAACAAACAAAATGTACATCAAGGAGAGACAACACGAACTAGGAGTGAACAACAACAAGCTGTTATCTTTGAGAACAGGATTTAAGGTACGTTGCCTGCTTACTAACAACAGCTAGGATAATGCAGAAATGCACGAGCGGCACCCAGGTCAATGCATGATACCCTAAGGAGCAGGCTCAGAATGCCTGTGGCAAGCTTTGGCTTCAGCTTCACCCAAAACACCTACAAGGAGCCAGACTTCTTTGTAACAGCGGCAATTCCAGTCACATTCTCACATACTTTGTTTGTGGTTTACGTAATTTTACACTGCTTTATGTAATATTTTATTGGACATTACCCCAAAATAAAGAACTCCGTCTCCCTAATTACATACACATTAATTTAACTGATACCCCATCACAACCTTGGTGGCAGCTGCCACAGGGGGAATGTCAGTACCCAACAGCAATTCATGTTTGAGGCAGTTAGGGGTTTTTTTCACAAAGGGCCCACAGAAACACATCAAGCACATGGCTGTCAAATCAACAATATCACTACTGTCAATTATCAAAACCAGTCTTATGGCTCTGACAGTCATCACTCTGCCTGTTTGCTGATATGCAAACGACAAACAAAAAGTTGTATTTAACAAAGACTATTACAGACAGAGAATTTTATATAAATTTCCACTGAAAGGACCTTTAAATTTTATTTTTCAATTACAATCTATTTCCAAAACGTAAGCAAAGGACATGCCTTTAAAGCAAGGGAGTGATCAGTCCTACAAATTCCTTTGCCCATTGTGATACAAACACATCTCAGAGCCTACTAACAGGGAAAGGTGTAGGGCAGCCACAAAAGTCAGAGCTCATCAAAGAATTTAGCTCTAAGATTACTTGGTAACCTGTTTGGGCAAATTCCCCAGACTGGCTGCTTTTGCAGCATATACAGGCACGAGCCCTGAGAAACAAAACTAGTAACTAACATTAATGTGAACTAGAATTTATATTTACCAGTTCCAGTCCTGCTAATACTTCGTTTACTCCAGGAGGCTGGCCAATCCAGCGGATTACTCCATAGAAAGGAGGATTTTCTTTAACTTCAGCCAAGGAACCTGCTTCAAGACCATGTGAGTTTCCAATGGGGCTTGCTGTTGATGGACTCTCCTGGGTAGCTGTGGTATTCACATCACCCATGACGGACTGAACAGATAAAGAGAGAGGACTGTGTCCAATAGTACCATTAGTACTAGTTGTTTTTGTCAGGCTAAAGGGGAGCGAGTGAAATCTGTTTTCTGTAGACACAGAGTTTGTTAAAGGTGGCTGCAGTGGTGGTGAAGAATGCCCAAATCCAGGAGATGAATCAGTAAGTGACTTTGAAGGGTCTTCAGCTGCTGTTAAAATCAAAACCAAGATGTTAGTAAGTGTTGGGATTTTTATCTCCCTGAATTAAAAAAGGAAAGACTTGGCTCTCAAACCAGCAACATCTGATGTAACAGGTGGGAAGCACTAACAGTGGGGACGTTTAGGAAGACTTTTGTCACTTGGCAACACTGGAGACACAGAATGGACTGAGCAGACACCACTTTTACCACAAGCAACCGAAATGAACAGCACAGAAAGGAGATGTTAGAAACTACAGGAAGGTTTAGATTGACATCTTTTTTTCATCATCACATGAGGCTTTTTCTTTGAACATGAGTTAACAGCCCCAAGGATTATGACTGTAGGGGTCAAAACTAGAAAGAGCTCATTGGTCATTGTGACTGAGGAAATTATTTGGTTCACAGCTTATAAAGACACAAATAATTGCTTGCAGGTATGAAAATGGAAAAGTGCTTATTTCACTATCACAACATACTTTGGTTCTAATACAGGGAATCTATCAGTGTCTATAAAGAATAAAGGACTTAAATATGTCATGAGCAATGCAGTGCCTGACAAAAGCGATAACAACTACATGGAACAGCACAAGCACCCTCTGTCTTCTCTCATGTCTCTACACAGTCACAGAATACCCTGAGCTGGAAGGGTCTCTAATACACAATTGGTATTCACAGAACAAAAGCATCTTCATCTTCACCTACACTCCCCATGCTGTTTCATTAAATGAAGTTAATGTCTTAAAAATGTGGGGCAAAAAAAGACATCTGTTACAGAAACAAGAACAATTTTAACCCATTCTCTTTTGTGGTGCAAGTAATTCAGGGGCTACTGCTGCTACAGGTTTCTGGTGTAACTTAACAGTTCTGAATTTACCCCTTCAGTCATTAAGCCAGTTAGCCACACTTTTCTAAAGTTTACCAGGAAAAAAAAATAGGTCTGGAAGCAAATCAAAATATATTGATCTCCTTCAAGTATGTGCACTCATACTTTTAAAAAGCATGAGAGATTTTTACAGAAATAACTGTTTAAAAACATAGAAAAACCCCACATATACTTAGATAATTTCCCTGCTCCCACTTCCAGACCGATTAGCTGGCATGGCAGAATATTACAGTTCCTTTGGATCTGTAACACAGCTACAAAGACAGGCAAAATACAATTACTGTGTATATTTGGCTACAAGGAATACTTCATGCCTTCCATCCCAGCCTCAGCGTTTATTTTGCCTGTGAGACACGTGCATTCCCACAGAGCTGCACATGAGTTGCCAAGAACATAATCTCCTGCGTGCAGAATAAAACCACAGGTCATACCAAGACAAGAGTACATTTTCACAGGGGTTTCAAGATGCTTTTTATGATGCAGTATGTATTCCACTATGACCATACAGTCCAACCATTTTACATTTAATCTCATTCTTGTCTTATTTGATGAACATAATACACCCTAGTTTTGTTTTGTGGGTTTTTAAAATAAATATATATTTTAAAAAATCCTCCCTCTTTACCTTCATCAATATACCATGGGGATTTTGTTTTTGTTTGAGGCTGAGAGTCTACTGATGAGCCATTTAATGTGTAGAAGACTTCAGATCTGCTTCTATTTCCAGATTCAGAGGTAGATCCTGGAAAACAACATATTGTATTGAAGATATTAGGCTCCATTTACAAAAGGTCACCTACAGTCTTATTTCATAGTATAAAGTTGTTACTACACTTTCAGGAAGACACAACTGCCTTTCCACAAAGGAACAAACTCTCCCATCAAGGCTTATATAGTTCTAAGCTTACAACAAGGTAGAAATCTACACCAAACCAACATACACTCTGAGCAGAAATCTCAAGTCACCAAGCTGAAAAGATGGCAGAAAGTACCTCTCAAGAGCAAATTTTTCATAACAATAAATTCTGGATATAAGAAGGTATTTGCCATACAGTTACAGAAGGTAGGTTTTGGTTTTAAAGCACTAAAATTTCACCGTGGGCAAATAAATTCCTGATCCAATTCCAACTGTAACTTGTGCCAACATATAACCACAGTTTCTACAGTAAAGATCATCTCTGGCAGCATCCAATGCCAGGTAAAATGACAACTTATAGAATATACTGTCCTTAGTATTTTAATACCCAATGTAGCCAATAGTAAAATCAAAAGACACTGAATTTTGATTTCTGCTTTAAAAAAAAAAAAAGAAGATAAATTTCTTCTCTTTGCTTTCTTTGCTTCTCTTTCAGGTTTTCTGGGTTTTTTTTAGTTGGTTTGGGGGGGTGGGGGGTTGTTTCTGGGGTTTTTTTATGTTTGGTTTGGTTTTGCTTTTTGCTTCCCCCACGAGGGTTTCCAGAGCTGAACAAAAAAAGGGTCAAGGAAGCTTATATTTTGGGAATTCAATTCTGGTTTTGAATCACAGCAAAATCAATACAGTCACTATTAAGTAGATCTGCTCCTGGGCTAAAAATATTTTGAAGTTATTAGTTCTGCAAGAAGATAACAGCAAACTATATTTAATAAAAACCAAAACAAAACAATAAACACACACCACACTTCCAGAGAAACAGAATGCAGCCCTCACCTGGTGACACTAGACAAATAGGTAATATGGTCGTGAATTTTTGCTAAACCTCAACTTCTTTTTCATGAAAGTGAAGGCAGTTTGAGCAATCTTAACTTAAACTGTCCACCATCTTTATAATGATTAAATAAATTCATACTAATACCTTGTTTCAGAGAAATTTAACTTTTAACTATAATTGGACTTGATGATCTTAAAGGCCAACATTGATGATTCTGTGAACTTGACACATAACTGAAATAATATATCAACTGATAGAAAAGACAATACTTTTTGGCAAGCAACAGAATTTTGTAATCTTACTTAAGTAAAGAAAATCCCTTCCCATACATACCTATAGCCTTTGGCTTACTATGGTTGAATGAGCTTTTGTCACCACTTCTTGAGGTATAGGCAAGCTTGGGAGGTCTCCTGTCCTGTGACACAGTCTCTAAGACATGGTAATGAAGAGAGTGTTAGCTCCCCTTTTCTAGCTTTTCACTGTTACACAAAGCTCACCTCAAAACAGAACAAAGCTCTGCCATCACAGGCTTCAACACTGAGTGGAACAAGGCATTGTTTGGCACATAAACAACATTTTATATGTATACAATCTGCTTTTATCACATCAGCAATTGCTTACTGCAAAGTCTGCCATGACTTCTTGATCATATCAAACAGTGGGACTTCACATTCTTTAATGTACGTATCTATTTCCATTATAGGAAACAGATGCAAGAAATTTTAAGGTTTTTTTCTACCAACACATCTACAATAAATGCTCTTTTGAAAAAAAATGGAGAAGTCCCCAAGTCATCTTCTCCAGAGAAGAGCAGAAAATTTGCACAAAAACACGCATGTCAACTAAACCAGCAAGGAGGAGACAGACTTAAGAAAAGTCAGTCATATTGAAGTGTGAGAGCAACAATTACAGATTACAGACTCATTACAACCTGCCTAGAGATAGTGCCCAAACAAAAGTCTCACACAAACTTTTCTTTCTTCAGAAAAGGGAACTGTAGTTGGTACAAGTTAACACTCTTCAGTGAATTACTGCAGTGAATTTTTCCAGAGTCTTGACAGGTATTTCCAAGTATGTATTCCCAGGATGCACACCTAATCCTGTCAGCACCTTTCAAGCATAGAAAGAACAGCTTTCTGATCAAGGTATTTGAATTCCTGAAGTAAACCAAATAGTCCATAGCAAAGATTCTGACTACAGACACTCACATATTCATGAATATTACACACTGCACAGTATTCTAAATACTATACATTTTGACATTAATTTTGTTCAGTATTAAAGCTTTTCTACAAGTGAGACTGCAACCCAAAGGAGGGCAAAACTGAAGAGAAATATAACAGAGATGATAATTCAAGTGTATTTCGGATATTAATTCTGCAGTATTGTTTTAATCATATAACTGTGCCGAGGTGGAGGATGTCCTAGATGTTATCAAAGTCTGCCTTCTGGTTAAGAAAGCAGGGCATACCTGGAATAACATCGTTGATATGCAAAAGAAGTGTACTTTCAACACTTGCAAAACTGCACAGCTGTATTCCGTTATATCTTCCATCCCAGTTTCCAATCGGATTATCCTAAAAATAGAAAAACACATTACATGTATCCCAAAAGAAGATTTGCATCATACCGAGTATATACATATGTCTTTAGGAATATAAAAAGTAGGAAAATGAAATGTTTGACAACATCTACTTTTTCCAGTAACTAATTTTGTATTTAGAATAGCCAAGCTTTGCAGTCTTTAAAGACAAAAGCTTAAAACATCATCTCTTGAGAAACAGCCCCTACTTTAACAAGCATTTTTGATAAAAAATAAAAAACATTATTGATAAACAAGCTAGAGCAATTCCAGTGCATTTTAGGGAACAGGTAATGCAACCAAGAAAATGGAAGCATCTAAACTACAAAATCAGAACAATCTTGAACTACCAAATAATTTAAAAGCTGTTCATTTTCAAAAATTCATGTTGTGAGAAATAATTTTTAACGATAAGCTTCACATTTTCTTGAAAGATCAACTTTTGTACTTGAAGCTCACACTTTTAAGGTAGAACAAAGTCAAACAAAAGTTACATGAAAAAAAGCTTTTTAAAATGGCTAACAAAAGAAAAAGACATTCAGCCTACTTTTTCAACAGGCAGAACAAAGCCAGTCTCACAAGACGAACACTCGACTCCATGACTTCAAGACTGACACCTAACAAGGCAAGTAGCTCAGTGGAGGCTCCTCAGAGTAAGCAGAGTATTTTGCCTGAACTGTTTAGCATCAAATACGACACCATTTACCTGATGCCAAGAAACAATTACCACCAAGGGCATCTTTGAACACAGTGTTTATTTCCCATTTTACGTCAGCCTCCGCTGAAGTAGCTTGTGGATAATGTTTCTTCTTCTACGTGCATGTCATTCACTAGCTAACACACATGCAGAAGTTATTAAAGTCAGGTTATTTTCTTACCATGTCCACTCCAACAACGTATCCTAAACTTTCGTTTCCTGGTAAGACATCACAGAATATAACTGTCCCATACTCTATACTCTCTCCTATCTTCAGAGAAACCCTGGAGTTGATCTCCAGAGGAGGAAGTTCTACCTGCATTGCGTCAACTGGAGCTGCATAGTCACTTTCCAGTTCATTGTCATCATCTTCCACCAGCTCCAGTTTGTCCAAAGCAACAAAAACACCACAATCCTCATCACATCTGAAAAGCTGCTTGCCTTGGTACTGTCCATCAGTAAAGCCCTGACCACGACCTTCTTCCTAAGTGTCGGAGGAAGAAGAGGAAGGAAAAACAAAAATAAAAAACCAAATCATGTCTTGTGAAAAACAGACTACTAAAAAAGCAGTAACATAATCCCAGTGTTTTTGACAAACTGCACTAAGAATTTGCCTGATGCACTATCATTATTGAGAGAATTCTGTTCTCAAAATCTGTGGCAAATATACAAACTATCTTGAGGGAATAAAGAGCAAGATGTCACTAGATTAGAGAGTAGCTGCAGGCAGAAGTCTTTATACTCAAAGAAGCATGCTTTCTTCAGGTGCACATTTTACTTCAATCATAGAATTTTTGCCATATCAAGACAAGACTACTTCATACTAGACATAATGCTAAGCATTCAAAAATTCCACTTATATGCCATATAAAGTGAGACTATTTTCAGAAATACTTGGGCCTGACATTCCCTGGGGTTCTCAGTGGGAATTACAAAGAGTTCAGGAAAAGTTTAAAGAGTACTTTGAAAAATATACTTCTACAACAAGAGGAGAACTCTCTAATTCTTCAATAGCTTATGGCTGGCATTAATTTTGCAGAAATATCTCACAAGGAGCACACAACAGATACATTCTCTATTTTGACTAGTTGCCATTGGACTTCTTTTAGGGATATACCAAAACAACAGCCCTAAAATCCAACCCTGCATTTACTGACTGCATCTTGACACAGGAAAATAAAGTACTCAACGGAAATCTGAGAGTCAGATATTCACCATGATAGCAATTTAATTTTTGCTCAGAGAAGTTGTGGATGCCCCATCCATGGCACTGCTCAAGGCCAGGATGGATGGAGCTCTGGGGAACCTGGTCTAGTGGAAGGTGTCCCTGCCCATAGAAAGGGGTTTGGGACTAGATGATATTTAAGAATATTAAGCTCTTCCAAGCCAAACCATTCCACGATTCTATGAATTAAATTTTTCTGGGCTAGAGGACTCAGAGCATGTTCAAGTCTTTCTGCCAGCCCATGCACCACATCAAGCTTCACTTGATGTGAAGATTACAAGGCTGATGTGATATGGCATGCTCACACAAATGCATTTATGAGAAGACTGAAAGTATTGGATTTTAGGGGTAAAAATTATTACAACTTTCTCTTTGTTGAAGAACTGCTGAAGAAGTATTTAGCTCACCTCATAAAGTATATCTGATACTACCCCTTAGCAAGTAACTTACCAGCAGCTCTACTCCAAAGTATATCCCTGTTAGGGACCTTTCTTGCATTAAGGGTCCTTTGAAGCGAACAACTCCAGGATATTTCTCATCCCCTGATCTCAGCTGTACTCTAACAGGTGAGCCAATATCTATCTGGACACCTTTAGTTAACCTGCTCTTGCTTTTAAACAAACTGTATCTTTCCTCACAGTTAGTAATAGCCAGAAGCAACTCAGCTAATTTTTCATTTATTTCTATCACATCCTTCTCATCCACAAACAAGATTGCATGAGGTTGTTCCAGAATCTTTAATCCAATCTGCAGCTTCTTGCCTTTACATGGAATATTTCTGGAGTGTGCCACAGAAGAACGGTCTTGAAAAAACTGCCCAATGCTACCTTTGGGCACTTTCAAGAGCTTTTGAGTCTGCTTGTCTATGACACTGCATTCTTGGAGAAGCAAATAAAAGATCCGCTCTTCCCAATAGGATGAACTTGCTTTTTCTTGACCCCATAAGCCTGAATTCATTGTGATTAATACTTTAAAAGCTGCACAGAAGTCTTCAAGAAAAATAATCTCTTGATTTATGTGCAGTGGTCTTTCCAAATTCTACTGGATGGTCCAATCTTTGTGAAACAATGCAATATTCATTTTGCAAAGAAACACATTCAGAGCAGGAAGCCTAGAATAAAAAGAAAAAAAAGGCAAAACTGAATTAGGTAAGTACAGCTAGTCTTAAGTAAAACACAAAACAACTTAAATCTGTGACCAGACTCATTCCTCATACAGATCAGAGTTCAGCAAAATGCAAACCAGTGACCACAGTCCCAGAACAGCCACTGTACTGCTGATCATGGAAAGACCCATTTACCCATTTCTGCTCTTTACTGCTTGTATTTCACTTCCTTCTTTAGTTCCTTGGGGATAAAAAGGTTGTGGAAAACATGTAATGAAATGCAGAGAACAAAGAAAACACACATAAGTGAAGGCAAAAAGAAAATCTAAGTGCAAACAAACATAAATAAACAACCTGCTCTAGTTTACAAACAATATTTTAATGAAACTCTCCACTATAAAGCACTTTCCCCGTGTTTAGTGACTACTTACTTCTGACAAAGTATACTGCATCTGTCATCCTGCATAACATTTTGATTTAGTGAAGCAGAAAATTGTCTTGACAAAATAGAGCAGCAGAAAATGGGAATTTTAGTAACTTATAACAGCCATTTCTTTAATAGAAATGGACAGTTCCAGTAATAAACAGTATATGAAAACCAAATCGTGCTGGCATTGCAACACGCAATTCTCAGAAAAAAAAAATGGAGGCTCTTATTCTAGAAAGATAATTCACTTCAACAAAGAAAGAAATACTCCACTTTTAGTTATTAAAACACCATGGCGCAAATAGTTTAGTTCAACATCATCTTTAAAACTAAAACTCACAATGAAGTGAAAAAGAACAATTTGAAAATACTTCTTTGAGCATATGTGTCTATAGTTTTGATCATAGTGGATACATGAAGAAAGATCTGCAGTACCTTAGCAGGATTTGATCTTCTAAAGATGACAGCAAAGGGTAGTATACAAGTTCAGAATGTATTGTCCTGTCAATTTTCCTGTTCCAAATATGTGATGCCACACTTTGCATTCAGTTAAAGGACAACCTCAGTGACTAGTTATAACTAAAGGCAAATAATCTTTGTCTTTGTGCCTAGGTACCCTATTTCTCCACAGTTTTCTCTGATGGCATTCTAATACCAAAAAATCTATTACTATTTCCCCTATCCTGTTTGAACCCAGTTTCAGAAGCTATTGGAAAGCAATGAAATACAGTAGTCCTGTAATTATTTTCCTCACCTTTTTAAACGGAGTATTTAACAAAACTCTTTCCCCCAAAGAAAATCAGCAACTACAGACAACCTGAAATTTGGGCAAAGTCTCATCTTTCAGACCCTAGGAACACACACATTCCCACGCTGCCTTGGTGAGGCTCTTGTACCACCCATCCGAACCTCTCCTCACGTGCACAGATGTGACACGAGGTTGTCAGCATCACCACCACACTTCCACAGTGCTGCTGCAGCAACTCACAGGAGTTCTGTGGCTCAATGTGCTTCCATCTGCTAACAACTAACATCTGAGGGGCAGGATCCAGGCAGTCCCAGACCTCACTGAAGGAGAGCCAGGTAGACCATCCATGTGTTTCCAAGCTAAAAAATATCTTTCCTCGCTTTCATTTGATAGACATGAATGGGCTTTTATGTTTGCTGATGATTAACAAAAAAGTGGTGTGATCATGGGATTGAAATAGTTTATGTGGAAACTGATGAAGAACACAGCAAGACCCCCTCCTGCCCCACATGGAAACATGATTAAATACCATTAGTTTTTGTAAGTCTACTCAGATGTAAAATAAGAGTTTCATACAAGTTCTGACTAGTTCTCTCCCTTTACTTTTTTTCACTCAATGGGAAAAAAAAAACCAAACCTGTCTTTTCTTCATAGCTCCATTTTATGTTCTCAGGAACACTAAAGTTTTTTCAAGAGCTAACACACTTCACTTTCCCTTATTTTTTGAGCCATTCCACAAAGTTTCTTAATCCCCAGTAGCCTACAAACAAGTATCTCTGACATTATAGGGATCCTGATTTTTCCTACTTCATTTACAGAAATAATTAATTTTAATTTTAGTAAGCATGCATGGAAATAATATATTAAAGGAGAAATTCTGTTCCACAGCTTAAAAAGATTAATTTAATTTTTAATAAGATTTATCATATCTATTTTTAATAAGTATATCTTGTTTGCAAGTCCATTGATGCAACAATACAATCCTCACATGTCTAGTAGTAAAGGATTCAGTGTGAAAACTCATCAACAGCTGCATTTAGATTATGTAATAACTTTATGTGGTGTGTGGTCAGTCTTTCAAAGCCCTAGTCAGCCACAGAAATGTTACTAAACCCACTGGCTATAGTACCAAAAGGCTTTCCTTTATTAAAGTGTTCATCATCACTATATAAAAATGTCTTTCTTTAAAAACTTATCTCCAACCAGTGCCATGTACAGCTTTAAAAGCCAAATACCCTTTTTTAGAATAATACAAGTGATAAATTATTTTTTTAAGAGTACAGAAAAGCTTGTTAAAAGGACATTAAGTTTTGGCAAGGTATCAAAAATACATTTACATATACCACTGATTTTAGGATTATTTTTTACAGCCATTTTCCATGGAATTCTGTGAGCAAGGCAAAATCTCTGCTGAACAAACAGCATAGCCATATCAGACTATAACAAGAATAAACTATTAGACCACTGTATCATTAACTTGGGAACCAAGCAACTTAATCCTTACCAAAAAGTCATCACTGCACTGCACAACACACCAGCAGCCACAACACTTGTGCAAACCCAAGAGTACTTGACCACCAAGACAGACTATTTAAGTCTCAGAGCCTGTTCAGCTGCATCCTTCTATTCCACCTACTACCTGAATTTCTTCATGCTTAAAAGACTTTGGGGAGAAACAGGCAAAACACAGTTATGACTGCAACACTACGTACTTCAGCAGAAAAAAAAACATTTTTAAAAATTGTCAGGGGTAGGCTGTAAGCTACCTAACTTCAAAGTTTCCCTAATTTCCTTTATTCCTCGGTTGTGAGTCACTGTTATCACTACAGAGACATCTCATCAGAATAAGTTTGCTCTGAAATTCAAGAACTCTTCAGGAGCCTTAGATGAACCATATAAAGATGTTTAAACCAGTTATCAGGTTTCAGATGAACACATGTCCGTGGCTCTGATTCAGAGTATAAAATGAAAAGGCTAAAATAAACTGTACAGTTTCTTTTAAAAACTGACACTTTAACACCAATAATAATTTAATTGATGCAAATTTCTGTTCTTCAATAGCCAAAATCCAATTTTCATGGGAAGGTTAAAACTAGGAGCAAGGAAATTTAATTGCAGCTCAATGTACACAGACTTTCATGTCGGCGATACAAGCCACGAGTTGGAGAAATAGAAGCTGTTTCTCAAAACAGCAGCTGAAACCATGTAATAGGAAGATGCTCAAACCGATAAAATGATCCTTAAAAGAAAATGTATCTGCAGTTATGCTTGGCGTTATAAATCTGATACAAATAATCCCCGTGAGAGGAAGAACAGGAAACATTCTCAAGGGTCAGAATTCTCCAGCGTTACAAGATTTTCCAATACGGCCGCTCTGCAGACACCCCGCGGCCAATCCTCCCCAAAAAATGAAATACGTGTGCTCAGATTCCGAAATAATACCGAATATTGTATTCACTGGGTTCTCACACGGACCGATTCATGGCAAGGCACGTCCGTGCGACCCGCAAGGGCCAGCTTTGGAGAATAATTATCCTCTCCCCCGCCCCAAACCCGAGCATTTTCTCTCCTCCCCGGGTGGCTCTGCGCAGGACGGGGAAGGAAAGTCCCGAAACACTTCTTGAGTCGCCAACGCGCTGCTCGGGGATTGAGGCTGAAGTGTCGGAAAGGCCCAGCAGGGCCCGCCAGGAGCGGAGCCAGCGCCACCCCCGGCGCAGCTCGGTCCCGCCGCTGGGCCCGGCTCCCCCAGCACCGGAGGGGCGGCCGCGGCGGCCCGCGGCGACCGCCCGCGGAACCGGCGGGAGCGCGGCCTGAGCCGGCGGCCGAGTCGGCCGCGCCCCTGCCTGACGGCGCCGAGCGACGTCCCGCGGCCGCGCCCGGCCCTGCCGGCTCCTCACCTCCTCCCGCCCGGCCCAGGCCGAGCCTCCCGCCCGCGGGTCCGTCCCTCACGCACCGGCCCGGCCCTCTCCCCGCTGCCCCATCGCCGCCACGGCCGCGCAGCGAGCGCCCGCACACCCGCTCCTGCTGCCCCGGCAGGCCCGCCCCCTCGGCCCTCCGCCGCGCCCGCAGCCAATCACAGCCCGCCGGCGCCGCCGCTGCGCAGCGCTATTGGCGGCAGGCGCCGCCAGTTACGAGCCGATCTGGGGTTTTCCAGCGCATCGCGCTTGGAGGAGCCGCAGGGGAGGGGGCGGATGGCGGAACACGCCCCCTGGAGGGTGCTGATTGGTCGCACAGGGCGGGGGGCGGGACTTCTGTACTCCGGGGGCGCTGATTGGATGGCGCGCGCGTGCCCCCAGCGGCGGGGCGGGCACGGCGCTCCGGGTGTCCCGCCCCGCTCCCGGCCCCGGCCGCGGCCCCGCGCGGGGGCTGCGCTCCCTCAGGGCTCCGCGGCCCCGCGCGGGGGCTGCGCTCCCTCAGGGCTCCGCGGCCCCGCGCGGGGGCTGCGCTCCCTCAGGGCTCCGCGGCATGAGGGCTCCGCTCCCTCAGGGCTCCGCGGCCTGAGGGCTCGGCTGCTCGCGGCCGCCCCGCCCCGCCCGCCAAGGGCCCCGCCCGCGTTCAGCGCCGAGTCCTGGGCCGGAGTCGCTGGTGCTTGTCCCCGGTGCGCCCAGCACGTGGGGCCGGGACGGACGCTCCTCGGGGGGCGGCAGAGACATCTCGGGGCAGGCACGAACCTCCCCGGGTCGGGAGCGCAGCTACCGGCGGGATTAACGACAGGCCCTCCGGATGCGCTTGCGAGGAGTCAGGAGCGCTTCTGAAATATTTTCACTCCCAAGAAATTGGAGTAATGCTACTGAGTATTTCATGTAATAAATGCCAAATGTAGTTCCTCTTTAATCGGCCTACTTTTGGTTGTTCCCATCGTCTGAATGCTGCGCTATTCTATCTGCTTAGCAACTTCCACTGTTCCACTTCTATCCACTGCGGTTAATAGATAGTGAGCGCTGCTTAAATAATGAACGAGAGAATGAACTCCGGAATAAAAGGGAGTTTCTCAACAGGACAGATAGTTTCAAAGACTCCATTCACACATTCAGAATTCAAAAAAAAAAAAAAAAAAAAAAAAAAAAAAAAAAAAAAAAAAAAAAAATTTTACAGCAGATTTGTTTTTATTCATATAGCATTCTAAACTCGTGCTTTAAATTTCATTTGAAAGTATTTCTAGTTTCGCACTTTTTGAAGTGGACTTCCTACAAAGGAACATCTTTTAAGGATACAGCATTTGATTCTGTATCTCAGGAGGTTTCAATAATATTGGCACATAAATTAACACTTCCCTGCTTTCTTAGCACCTGTAGCATTCCCTCGATATATGTTTTTATGTAATTTAGTAATGAGCAGTTCAACATTAGCTAAAGGCTGTTCCAGTTAATCCTGTTCCCTATTAGCTCTCCAAAATCCAGAGACAGTCAGCAAGCAGACCCAATGCAGCCTCAAATCAGTGCCCATTTCCCAGCTCTAAAGCACTGTGAGTACTACCAAGGCTTTTGCTAGGAAGATGGGAAGGCAGAACGGGGGGGTTTTATTTGTGTGGGCATGTGCAAGTTGGAAAGGACACAGACACCAGCAAGAGTTTTTTGGAACTCCTAAGGAAAAAATGAGATTTCATCTACTATGGAATGAATGCTCACATTAATCATTCCACCTAGTTCCTTAAAAGAAAAATAGCATTTCAAAGTTTCTTTTAATTTTTAAACAATAGATAGCATAGAAATATATACTATACTAGACAATATACTAAGCTTTATGCCTTCCCCATTTTGCAGAAGAACATGCAGTAACACCAAGTCATGCTCTGCTGATCCTCAAGGTGGCTATCTACACACAGCTGCTGCAGCTTCTGCTTGTGGAGCTGCCTTTTATGCTACTGCAAACGGCAATAACATGTCTGCTATAAATCCTGTTATCCCAAATTTCATTATGTTTACATTTTGGGTATAAATAAGTCACATGTGGAACATGACCAGAAGTATTAGCCAAAGAACACCATAATTATATGTGAGAAAAAAAGGGGACAGATGCATTATGAGCATAAAATACCAGGCTGCTTGATAGGAATGACTATATGCAGTGTTCCTAATAACTCACAACCAAGTATTTAAAAATATTCTGTATTCCATGTAATTATGCACTGAACCCTCTATGAATTCAGCAGGAGAAATGACCAACATGGCCCATTCACAAAGCCTGTCATTCTGCAGACAGAGCAGTGCTTGTGACATTTAACCCAAGTTAATATCCTATTGACACACTGGGCTTGCACACAGCTCCATGTCACTGACAGACCACAGATGAAAGGCAGGCCAAGGCTGCTGTTTACTCTAAAGCTCCTTCATACTCCTTTAGAAGTATAAAGGAGTTGTAAAGTGATAACAGGACTTTGGCAGTGTACAATGGGCCTGCTACGTCTCTTTTATGTTGAAAACCCTGTCAGTAACACCAGCACGAGACATTTGGCATTAAACAGCGAATGATTTCTTTAAACCACACTCTTGTTAAGAGAGACATGTCTTTTAATAATGAAGTATGGTAAACAAATTCCACTTCCAAATGACACAACACTGTGCAATTACATATTATAGCATAGCGTGGAACAGAATTTTGTGCTGTGCCAGGATAGAAGTATGGTATTCATTTATCACAGCATTGCCCCAAAAGTGCAGAATATTCATCAAAACAGATGATTTTTTTCTTCTAATTCAAACATGGAAATGGTTGATATTTATCCAGCTGCAATAAAAAAAACAGAGAGGAAAGGTTCTTGTGGAAGCATCAAAGACAATATGACTGCATTTTCTAAATATTAGTTATGTGATAAAAAGGGACTTGGATAAATATGTCAGGTATTTCTGCCTCCCCTTGTTTGTTTAGGGCTTTTTGCCACTATCTACTGTTCTAATGAATGATTTAGTAAAATAAATCACATTTAGCTAAATAGTTTGGGGCTTGAGATGGAAAAGCAGCACAGGCTGTGAGGCTGCCTGAAGCTGAACTTCTTAGGACAGAAGCTGAAGAGTATTTTGTAACAGGGATATTACAGCCACATTCTTTAACAAGAATAAGACCTTGCTCTGCCTGTGATAAACTGCCAATAAAATTTGCTAAAAAAGATGAAGTTCATATATGACATTGGTTTAGCTCCCAAGTTTTCCAGCTGATACCAGCTTTGTAGTCTGTGGTTAAATATTGTATCTGTCAGGGTTTGCGTAATCTATCTGATTGGGAAGATGGGAACTGCCCAGATAGGGGTATAAATCAAGGTAGAATATTTGACACTGGGAGCACAGTCCCTTTTGGTTCTTTAACTATCAAAAACACACAGCCTTTCAATAGTGGCAGGCTTCCTTTACATGGCATCACAATGCTGGCTCATGTCTTGACTGGTCACCAACTTTCTGGTTTTTCTTCTTAAAATGAGTAATTTAATCTTAAATGGGTATGGAGGACATAACTCATATGACAACGACCTTTTATGCACTGCACTGTTATGATTTTAACCGTGCCTCACTCCTGTATTATTGCAGAACACATTTTTCCCATGTCCCTTGGTAGGTGCATTTTAAGACCATGCTCTTTATGTCTGACAAAACTAGTGCTTTCTCAAAATACAAACTCAGGGTGAGCCACTGCATCAGGATCCCTTTTCCATCCCTGACAATGACAGAAAACACATTAAAATTTACCAGTTTTATGAGTATTAAGGTATATTGATGGTGTAAGTGGGCTTGCCTGTCTCTTAGGATGTTTTACTGCCATGGTGAAAATTTTCTGCTGTTTAACCTTTACATAATATTTGACTGTTGGAAGCATAGCTGAGAATATAAAAATAAATATTAGTTATGCATTCTGCTAGCAAACAACGCCGTGTACTGCAGTGTGTTTTGCATGTGCTCATCAAGTAGACACTTAGGAAAATAAAATGCTGCCAGACTAACAGCACTGGGTCCCAGTGAAGGGCAAGGTGCTGTTTGGACCAAACCTGAGCTCCTGGGAGCAGGATGAGAAGCAGCAGCCTGCCAAACTTGCTGTGGATGTCACAGCTCCTGGGCATGAGGAACACCCTCAGGAACCAGCGGTGACCATAACAGCTGACAGGCAGACAGAAGTCTTGAGGAACACCCTTGATTTGTAAATATAATAACACATTACATTTTTTTTAATCATCCAGGTTAATTTTACTAGAACTTACTTATTCTGAAATAATTGAAAGTAGAGGTCACACTTAATATACTGAAAAATATACTTTTTATCTTTTCTCTTTGCTTTACCAAGAGCAGGACAATAGCAGTAAGCATCACAAAATAATACATTGCTTTTTGGCAACACATAAATTGGCCGATTCTGAATTCAAAGTTTAGATACATCTGTAAACTGTCAGCATGAGTGAAATACACTGCAATCCCCCTTGGGTTTTGCTCACAATTGTAACCAAACCCATAAATCCAGCTTTAAAGGAATGAGAGTAATGCCAGAAACCCATGCCTTGTCTACATTTAAAAGAGTTGGCTAGTATAGCTACACCTTAAAGCTGAATTGGCAAGCACAGATTTCTTTTCGGGTGTAACTTAAACCACTTTTCTCATGGAATATGCTAAAGTGGCCGAAGGACTCTGCCAATATAACAGCACTTACTCCAGGGCTTTTGCCAGTGGGGCTGTAGCAGCATGCAAAGGATTTTTCATCTTTCTGACAGCTATTTTGGCAAAACTCCTACATTTAGACCAAGTCCAAGTTAAAGTTGGCATTGTTTTATGTTGCAAATAAAGCAGAAGAGAAGCATTACCAGTTTATGGCCCTGGTTTTACATTATTTTAAATTGTTTGTTCTAAAGGAATGTGTGGGGCAGGATCCATGTGGTCCTTTGGATGCTTGCCTCCCACATTTGTGCTGCATTAAAATTGCTTGGTTTTTCAGTGACTGAACTTTGGCAGAGGGAAAACCTACCTTACTAAAAAAAGATAATGTCCATATTATTTACCCCAGAAATAGCTATCCTGATGATTTAAAGCAAATTTCCAAACTGAAGCGAACTCCAAAAGGAAGCATCTGGGCCAAAGGACATGTGGATTAATACATCGTTCCTCTTCATTTTGTCCTCAGTTCAACAATGAATTTAAGCACACATAAGATTAATTTTAGGCACACTTGTAAGCCCATCTCAAGTTTAGTAATCATGTCAGATATGATAATGCTCCTATTTAAATGTGAGCAGATATTTGAAATTAATCATGTGTTCTGCACTATGCAGAATCAGGATTTCTGTCAGAAGTTCAAGTTTACACAGAGCAAGGCTGTTTGTTGTGATGCCATCTGCATTTTCTTTCCCAAACCGGATCTTAAGCCTGTATTCTAAAGACACCCCAAGAGGCATTCTTTTTCCACAAAAGTACATTGTACGTACTTAGCTCATTCCCCGCCATTCTCCCTTTTGCCGGGAGCGATTTTTGGCCCCAGAAGCCCACGCAGAGCAGCGTCGGGGGCTGTTGATGGCACGGCGGCGGCCGGGGTCTCTGCGGTGCCCGCGGCGGCCGCAGCCCGGAGCGGGCCCGGGGCGCGGGAGGGTTCATGCGCAATCGGGCCGCGGGACGGGGAAGCGCGATTTCACCGGGGCTTCTTCCTTCCTTTTTGTCAGACACAGAATGTGCCCGCTAGAAGAAGGCACAGACATCTTTTTCTGCGTTTTGGAGAGGCGAGGCGGGCTGTGCTTGGCCTCGCTCGGAGCTCACATGCGCCGCGACTGAAGGAGCTCCGCGATTGCCAGGTGGGTGCTGCGGGCGCCTCGGGGTCGAGTGCTGCTTGAACCGCAGCCAAGGGGCTGGAGCAGCGCTTAGCCCCGAACGGAACGGGATGAGTGTCTGCTCACGATAAAATCGTGTCATTTGTTGCAGGGGGGGTTTTGCTGCTTTGGATTTTTTTTTTTTTCTTTTTCTTTTTAATACGGGAAAAAAAAAAAAAAAAAAAAAAGTAGTAACATAGTTAAAAGAGATTGCGATGAGTTTTAGCTGTGAAAATGAAACTGTTTGCATGATGTGCAGTTGGTGTTCAAGGTACATGTATTCAAGGCAGAAGATTTGTGTGTCATAACATCCACTTCTGCATTCTTCTGTTTGCAAGTGTGTTAGGTATCCCGGTAAACTATGTTTTAAAATAGTGTGTGTATATATGTATGTACGTATAGGCATATGTGTATATGTTTGTGTATATATGTATATATACTCATATATATACTTATGAATATAAAACTATGCACATACAAAGATGTTTTTCCAATGTAAATACAATTTTTCTTATAAAGTTATCCCAACTTAGAACCAAGAAAAAAAAAAAGTAATTTAAATCCGTTTGGCCATTTCTTAGATTCCTCATTTAATCTACAGTATATGCTCTTGGGATAAACTGTTGTGATTTTCAAAAGACTGAGCAGTTAAACAGTAGGTAAGTGGCCGTTCTTCACGTTCAAAAAGCAGATCATAAGGAGGACTGAAGAACAGTGAGAACTTTCACTCCAAGAGTAAGGGCTTCCATGGTGCTTTCATTAAGGAGGATGACAACATCTGTATACTTGCTTGTGCAAGCCAGCCAAAGGAAAGGTTTCTGTTAGAGGAAAGTGGTTTGCACTTCCATTATTTCCAGTGGGGAAAGTAATTCCTTTTCATTTTATAACCTTGCAGCTTGCCAGAAATCAGTAAGTCTGCTGAAGGAGTTTCTTCACCTCTGTATCCAGCATTGTGTAACTGTGTGGTAGACAAGTGGAGGCAAAAGGATATGTAGCAACAATCCCCCTAAACCCTCCCATTACCTAATAACCACTGCCTGGGCACTATTTTAACAGGGTTTCTTGTAAAACTGTAATGTTGTGTTACTTGGTTTTCACTCGTTGGCTGAACTGTGAGCAACACTCCCCTCATGCTAAGGGAACACAGCACCTTGGCAAAGTTGTTAGGATGTCCTTAAAATTTTTCGACTGCTCCTATAACACAGTGTTGCAAGAGGTAGGTTTTGCTTGTTTGTTTAAAACACCAACAAAACAAATAATGTCCTTAAATGTGGCGATATCTAAGTAGCAGAATGGCCATCCTGGTCTATGGAGAAGGAATATATTGTGTTAAGCTTTTTGTAAGTACATGGTAAAAGAGTGGTCCTAGCAGATCTAATATGGCACAGTATATGTAGGGTAAAAGAACAAGTAAAAGGAGAACATTTCCATATAATAATTAGAAAATTCAGATCTCCTTCTACCATGCCATTGTGAAAGTCAGTTTTCTTGCTTTCACAGTACAGAGACAAGTCTCTGGAGGGAACCTAATACTGTGAAATACAATAAAACTTTACACTATTTTAGGTATTACCCTATTTTGTCCTACAGGCTGTGATTAAGAACAGACAATAAGTTTTGGCGTCTTGACAACAGTAAACTTTAGCAGTGCAAGAGAACCAGACTGCTGGTTATACTAATTATCTCAAAGATTATTAGTTTCATCTGAGTTCATACTTGCAAGCTTGAGGGCAAAATATAAGGAGGAAGAAATCTGCCCACAATGAAGTTCATGACAAAATTCTCAGAGGTAAGAGCTGAGTTCCCCATCTAATCTTATTCAACATAACTTGTTATGGTTTTCTTGTTTAAGCTGCCAGAAAAACATCCAAGCACTTTCACTGGTAAGAGTAGGGATGGTTCTGAACTATGTAGATATTTCTATTTATTACTTTAGTTTTCATGAAGTTGCTCGCAGAGAACAATGAATAATACAAAAAAAATTACCAAATTGGATCCCCTAAAGGCGTGGTACTAAGAAATGTCATGGGGTTTGTAATCTTTCAGTGATAGCGAGCAATGGACCAAGATTCACACTGCACAGGAGAAAGGGAGCTGTTGGAAGCTGTAAGCAGAATTACTACATCTTCTACCACAAATCCATCTGATGAAGAAAATGAACCCAAAGCTGAAATTTCATGTCAAGCGAGAAAAGAAAACCCAGAGAAAGATGACACGCAAGGTTGATGCTATCCTTTAATTTTATTTTTCATCTAGCTGTTTATACTGTTAATCTTTTGTATTAAAAACTTTGTTTATTAATTGCAGCAGTGGTTCAAAGCTGTACTGCAATACTCCGCTGAAAATAAGCCTCGATTACGCTTGTAGTGAAAACATAGCCATAGCGAAACCGATGCTCATTCTGTTGTGTATATAAACACAGAGATTTCCTTTCAAATGCCTCCTGCCTAAAATGTATCACAGAGTTAATTTACACACCAGGAAAGAAAGCAGTGACCATCAGATGGCCAGTCTTGGGAGTACACTTTCAGTGCATCACCAAATCTGATCTTCTTGGCAATATCAGCAAGGACACCAAACTGAAGCTAATCTCGAGCAGGGAGCTCTCACATGCCTTTAAAGAGGCAGCACTGAACACTCACCATGCCTAAGACTGCTCTCATCTGTTATTAAATAAAATGTTATGTATAACCCAAAATATATATAATCTCATCAAGATTTTAAGTCTGGAAGGATGTTATAGAAACCACCTCTCCTAGGAAATAGATGCTTTGTAGGGATTGAGCCAAACCCCCAAGGCCTTGATAATTGAAACTGTATGGTCAAATGATTAAGAACATGTAAAAGTGGGGCCGCTGAAGGAGTACTGTGATGTCTTTACAAATCTATTTCTGCATCAAGCTGTTCTCTTACCCTTCAATTGTGCTCCCTCACCTCCATTGGCAGAATGTTAGATACACTGCAGACTGACTTCAGCTAACTGCCTTGGCAAAGCAACGCTTGATTAGAAACTGGGCCCAATGTGCCCACTGAGATACAAATATTCCATTTATTTTATCCACTTTGCTAGCCTATATGCCACCTGATTAAATCTGTTTTCAGTCGGTTTCAAAGAGAGAAATGGCCTTTTTGAAATGCTACATCAAATTCTCCTGTAAGCAAACTCTGAAACCAGCTGTCCCATATTTTTCATATATATACCTATATATATGTGTGTGTGTGTGTGTATGTGTATGTGACTGTGGGAAGAGAGAGAAGGGAAAGGACTGAGGTACATAAAATATTTGTAGCTGAACTGTGCCATCAGTTCAGCTACAGAAAAAAAAAAAAAAAAAAAAAAAAAAAAAGAGAGAGAGAGACAGAATGTGAGAATTCCTCCTTCAGCTGAGCTGGTTATCCAGCTTTGAGGTTAGGATATTCATGTTTTCTCAGCTTTCTCCTATTACGGTACAAACCCCATATTTGAGTAGGGTCACTTTTTGAATAAGTGTCTGAATTTGCAGCTGCATTGTATTATCTCATCCATTTAGCAACAAAGAAGCCTGGAGAAATATCTGACTCAAAAGACTCAGTCAATGTTTCTTAGGGCTGCTTCTGGGATGATGAAGTAAATCTCCTGCTTAGATTGTGCCCTAGGTTACAACCTGACATACAATATTTTGTGGCGGTATGTTCTCGACAATTTTGTATTCTGCAGGTAGTATGTTTTCTTCCAAAATTTCAGACCCTAATAGCTTTCTTCAAAGCATCTGCTCCTGTCTATTACCACTGAAATCACTTATTTTATCAGTCTTTAGGTCTTGCTGTTACAACAACAGAAAATCTAGGCTGTCCTTTCACAACAAATAGATAAGAATTTTCTTTGCAAATGCAAAGAATATAATTTGAAATACTAAATATATTTGGTTTAGATTCTAGTGCAACCCTAAGTCCCAACTCTTCGATGACCACTAAGGAGCTTCAGGAATATTGGAGGAATGAAAAACGCCAGTGCAAACAAATCAAACTCCTTTTTGAAATCCCATCAACCAGAATTGTAGAGCACCACTTATCGAAATATGTGGTAAGTTAAGAAATGAATATGTAAGAAGATCATTAATTTTCATTCACTCTACAGGGGTCTGCACAGCACACAGCAGGCCCCACTACATGAAAGCCTCACTGAGGGCCAAGTTCTGCAAGCCATGATCACACTGAGCAGAACCTGTTCTCCCTGACTCTATGGGCCTGGCTGGAGGAATCTGCATCTCAAAAAGCCCTCTGACAGTTCACAAAATCTGCTGCAGTGGAAAAGTGTTATCAAATAAATTAGTATCCTTAAAACACAGTGTTGTCAACATTAAGGAAATTCACACAAATGTAAAAATGTCTGCATATTTACACTTCCACTGAGCTAGCCAGCTGTAGCAGCTGCAGTGCATTTGTATAACTTCCACATCAGAGGTTTCTCTTAGCACAAGTGCAGAATTCTTTGATGTTCACAAAATCTAAGACATCCTCCAGCTAGATCACTTGGGATTGTTCCCCTTCCCTTCTTGGAGCTCCCTTAGGTGGCATATTTCTGTCATACTTTTAAGATGAAACACAAGTATGAGGATTGGGAACAACCAAGGAGGTTGGATTTTGTATCTTTTTTCACAGTACTGACACTTAGTTTTTATTTCTTATTCTGCTCCCGGCCTTCAGAAGGACTGATCTAGAGCGAGTGCCTTTTAGTACTCCTGTGAAATTCAGAGAGGGATGATTTCCTTGTTAGCTACAACCTGTGAGATCTGTGGATGAAAAATGCCAAGAATCAGTTTGGTAGAATTTGAAGCAGGTAAATTTTTTGGACACTGTCCTAAGGTCTTGTTCCGTGCTAGACACACCTGCTTAGTTGCTGATTTTCTTGCATACGCTCCTGAGTATTCAGTTTCTGAATAGCTAAAAATTTGTTTTGTGTAACTGCATGAGAGCAAGAGTATCGTTCAGCATATGTGCACTTAGTCATAAGTCACAAGCCGGGCAAAAACATTTACATTACGACAAAATTGAGCCAATTAGAATGACAGTCTGATTAAGTGCTACTCCTTACCTTCTTCATGGACACTCCACAAATAAAAAAAAAGCAAGTGCTTGTAAATTATTCACTTAGATGCCCTTGATAAAATGATAGCTTAAAAAAATTGCTCCTATGATTGTTTTAGAATGCATCAGGCGTATAAACACTTTTCAGCAGGGAGCAGGACAAAGTATAGGAAAATGTCACAGTGCTTACAAATGAGAAGAGATCAGAGAAGTCAGCTCAAATTTAGAAACCTTTCAAGAAGTGCCTGTAAAGATCATTTGTGAAGATTAAAAGAGAGAATTTCTCTTTAAGGAAAAACAAGGAAGAGAACCAGACAGGCATAGTGCGAGTACTGGTTTGCACCCTTCAGCATCAGCAAAGAAAATAACTGGCATGAGCAAAACCCCTCCAGCTGCTGTGTAAATCAATGGGAACAGGGTGAAGTTGAATGTGAACATGGTCACCATCCAAGAGGCCAACAGTCTGTGTCCTCAGCTGGTGTCTGGTGACACAGCTAAACTGGCCCCCATGGAGCTACCATGGTTTACACACGTTAGGGACTGGCCCTTCCTCAACATCACTGTGCTTGGATCAGAACCAGAAGAGATAATTTGGACAACACATCACAGAATTTTGAGTTACAGCTATTTGCCAAATACCACACTTACGGTCTTTTTGGGGCTAGTGAAGAGCTGAGGAAGACATGCTCTTGTGTACTGTCAATGTGGGGCAGCACAGCTGTTAGCTGCTGGTGAAGGGCTTTGGGTAGCAGATTGTTGTAGAAATGTCACTTTTTTTGTGCTATTTAAATGTGAAGTAAGTTTGAATACAGGGCAATGATTTAGAGGGGAGAAAAGGATTTGGAGTTGCTCCATCTTATTTTTGCACACACCAGATATACTGCCAAATACTTCCTCTTCTTTCACGGCATTACTAACACCCCAAATCCCTAGGAATGTCTCATACAAAGAGCATTTCTGAATATTGTGACTGATGTAAAATAGATTACATTCAATATTAAGTCTGGGAAATCCATTCAGTTCACTGAAAATGATTGATTGCAGCAGCCATGGCTGTTATAAACAAAGTGCAGCTACAGAAATGCTTTGTAAGTGTTTTTATGTGCTTCAGTCTGCTGCTAGTTTGCTTTCCCAGCACCTTGCAGGATGGGATATGTTAGTGCCCTGTTTATGTACAACTTATTTATGTGCTAAGCCTGTCTGGTGACAGAAGTACAGAACAGCAGGAGGTGGGAATTTTTAGTTTGATTGCTGCAGATTTTTCAGGTCTACACTGAGCATGCACCATAATCCCGGACAGTACCTGATTTAGAGCACTGCCATAGGGGTACACGAGATTACACACAGAAAACTGGTGCAGGAGTGTTTCAGCCGGAAGACTGAACAAGCACCAGGTCTTTTCGTAACAATATCAGACAAAATCTGACTGCACTGGGGCTGGAATGGTCCCTTCTCATGCTTATTTTTTCTCTTTGATTGTGTTTAGATGTATAAGATCATCATTTTGCAAACAGGCAGTTTTGACAGCAACAAGTCCGTAATCGAACGGCGTTATTCAGATTTTGAGAAACTGCACAGAAATCTGCTGGAGGAATTTAGCGAAGAAATGGAAGATGTAACCTTTCCCAAAAAAACTCTAACAGGGAACTTCACAGAAGAAATAATCAATGAAAGAAAATTAGCCTTCAAGGACTACCTGAGACTCTTATATTCTATGAAATACATCAGAAGATCAAAAAAATTTATTGACTTTTTAACAAGGCCGGAGCTTCAGGAAGCCTATGGTTGCCTGCGGGGTGGCCAGTACACCAAAGCCTTGGAAATCCTGTTAGAAGTCGTCGGGCTGCAGGAAAGGCTGACGAGAGGGAACCCTGCTGCCATTGTCCCTACCCTCTGCGCCATCGTGGTGTGCCACAAGGACCTGGAAAACGCCGCGAGCGCCTTTGAATACGGAGAAAAAGCTCTGTCACGCCTTCGTGTGCATACCAGCCACAGGTATTATATTCCACTGTTAGATACAATGATCACTCTGGCATATGAACTCGGCAAGGACTTTCTGTCTTTGCAAGAAAAACTGGAGGAATGGAAGACAAAGAAGGATCCCGTGCGGGTCTTTACCCTGAAAGAACTTGCAGTTCGGGAGTACGTACGGTGAGCACAAGAAAAAATTAATGAAGGAGCAAACTCTTGAAAGAGTGAGAACTGGAAATCACCTGTTTGGCTTGCATAACATTGTATTAATAGGAAAAAAAAAATTAAATATCTTTTATGTTCAAAGGGACATTAACATCTATGTTGGACTATATTACATCTACTGTACGGATGTGGGGAGTACCTGAGGAGCACCTCAAGGTTTTTTGAAGGAAATTTGCAATAAAGTAATCATTTATGATTTGGTTATTTTGAACATAGCTTATTTTGTGTGAAAAGTCAGAACAAGAAAATACAATTAATAAAGCACTTGAAAAATCTACAGAATCGGAGGCGTTACTTGTTCATGTGGGAGCAACTTCCTTTTCAAGAAGAAAAATATCTTCTCAGTAGATGTAATCTAAAGGGTGCAACTTCCGGCACTGAATGTAGCTTTTTACTCCTTCAGCTGGGGCCCCACCAAATGGCTCTTTGCCATCTCTGAGAATGATGGGGGTGGTCCTGTTCCCACTGAGTTCAGCTGCTGTGGGCAGGAGGAGGGGAAAGGTTTACAATCAACTTTGGTGGGAGCAAAAATTGCAAGTGATGATCATTCCATCACAAATGAGGGAATACACTTCATTTCCTTTTTGTAACTAACACTGTTTTATGACTTTCTGCATTGAAGGCACATTCTTGTGTGCTTGCCTGCCTCAGTAGTTCCCCTGAACTCTAAGGTCTCTCCCATACACTTATTTTAACAATCTGGTAAATTAATTCTCATAAATATTGTACTTAGCATGTCATTATCTAACAGGGGTCATTATTCTCTGCTGAACATAGTCCACTGAGTACTTTCAGCCCTGTACTCCCGTTACAGATACTACCTGCACCACAATGACATTGTCTATAAATTAGGAATAACTGCATTAATTTACCTCCCCGAGACATGAAAGATTCAGCTAATTGGAAGTGTACTGAAGCTGAAAAACTTTAGTGTGCATTGTTACAAGAAGGATGCCTTGAAAAAAATGCAGAATAATAGGACTGTCTAGAGTGGGAAGTTAATATTTTAAGTAGCTATTAATAGCTAGGCATTAAACACCAAATACATGGATTATTTGTTATTTGACAATTATTATTTCTTCTAGTTATATCCGAAGTAACAGAATTAAGAGTAATTAGTTAAGAGACTTAAGGGCTAATCTTCCCACAACATAGCATATTGCAGGACATTGAAAACACATCAAAGGTAACACCTCCTTAGAGTCTGCGTGAATCAGTAACAAAGCAGTGGAGACAAAAGCATGTCTGGGGTCTGCCTCACACTCAGGCAGTTTCAAGCTCAGGCAGAAAGGGAGCATGGCCTTCACACTGCTCTAATTCCAGAACAGATTGTGATGTAAAAATAAAACAGGAAAAAATTATTTCCTCCCTTTTGCCCCCTCCCATCCTTGTGTGCAGCATCCCAGGCACAGTTCTCTCGGATTCTCCTCAGTTTCTATGGGATGGTCCATGGATATCTACCTGCACTCACAGACCCTCACCTTGCAGCTGACCACGAGATTAGAAGGTCCATAAGCACCTGATGTCTAGCAAGGACAATTACCAGGAAAGCAGCACGTCTGTAAGATGTAAGATTTATTAATCTCCACAGAGATTACACTGAAAATCCTTGGAAAGAAAAAAGATATTTATGGCAGCAAATGGAGATCCACAGAGCCTGGCTTTCACTTGGAGGCCCGCCACAGACTTGGTCTGAACCTAGCACAAGTGACTTAACCTCTGTGCCCCAATTTCCTCACTCAGGACTTCCCCATGAAGTTTCCTCATTCAAGTTTTCAGTACTCAGAGAACAGGACAGCTGTGAAACTTGACTAAAACTTAAGACCAGCATTTAACTTGGAAATTAGAATAGCGGCAACTTTGATTTATACAAGCCTCTTTTAGTTCTCAAGGATATCTTGAGGCAGAAGAGAATTTAACAGGTATGGAGTTGCCAGACCTGTATCCTTATTGTGGATTGCAGTTTCTCTACCAGCACAATCTTATTTTAGAATCAAGTGTTATTTCCTTATAAACTAGAGAAGTTACAAGATTATATCTCTATTACATTGTACTGTAGTGAGACCAAACTGGCTGATCAGCCCCACGGACAATCCAGCAATTCCGATTTCTCAGCTGTAAAATCTCAGAGAGTGGTTGGACCTGCCAAAGAATTATTCTTCCTTATACATACATTGTAAGAGTCAACTTCTGCATATTGTTCTTGAGTTGATTTTTACAGCAAAGTGAGTTCCATGTTATTACCTGTAACAGAAGCTACATGCTATTAAACTAAAAGTAATGGCACTCCTGCTCCCATACTTTCTTCCACCAGTAAGCACAGCCTGCAAGGAGCAGGTTCCCTCTGCCTGTACATGGCTTTATCGTCCACAGCCAAAAATGTGTAAAAGATTAACATCTTTCCCATTACCTTTGCAGCAGAAGAGCTGTGTGGCTGTGTTGTCCTGGATTTTCTATAAGTTATAAAAAAATGGAATGGGTGCTTTACACCAACCGCCTTGTCTTAGTTTTCCTCTGAATAAGGTTTTGAGAATGGCTCAGAAGAGAAGCAGCTACCATTTTCATGCACATCTACCTGCCTTGCCCACATGCTGCCTTCCCTTAACTCCTCTTGAGGAGCCTCTGGAGAACCAATGGCTGAAATACTTGTGCAGTCTCCAAGGGGTTCATATGCTGTCCCCAGAGCACACATCTCACCCCTCCAGGTGCCAGACCAGCAAAAGATTGCATCAGTGAGACTATTTTGGTGGATGAGAACTTTGTCACTGCCACATAGACAAGAGCATAACATAAATTAACTAAGCAGGTGGTTCATGCTTCCCCACAGCCATTTTATTTCCACTCTTCACTACTGTACAATATTTGAGTGATAAAAACATGTTTTATAAATAAATCTATTCCATCCTTTTTCTGTCTCCCCAAACAATGCGTCCTTTTTACAAAATATTTCTTCAGTTTAATGAAATAGATGGAAACAAGCACTTGTCCTGTTTGCATCATTAACCTTCATCAGCCATTCTCTGTACCTGGAAGGTGGCTGGAGTCAGTCTCCAGCTGAAGGTCTTGAGACCCAAGCTCTGCTCTTGGCAGTGTCACAATGCCACTGAGTGACTTTGATCAACTAATCAAATATCAGATTTCTTTTGACTACCAGTATTGCTTTTGACTCTTCTATAAAGCTATATTTTACTTATATTTTAGCAGTACATTCCAATGTATCATTTTCCCTATTTTACAGCTGGGGGAATTGTGGTACAAATAAGAGAAGTGATTTTTCCCAAAGTCTAATACAGCGGTCTGGAGACCACACTGGCTGCCTGAAGTAATGCTGAAGCACAGCTGGCATCCCAGCTTTGCAAAAAGAGACCTCCACACTTGTGTGTTCTTAAGTACACCTTGCATAAACAGCCACCACACAGCTTCACGTGTGCCTGGTGTCATACACCTGAGAAAACTGCCTGAGATCGATGCTAAAGAAAACATTTCTAACTAATTAATATATTTGAAGAACTAATAAGCAGCTGAATAGCACAAATATTTTAACCACTACTTTACAAAAATTAAAAAAGCAAAAGCCTTGCCTAAGAGATTTTTAGAACATATAAAAACCCCTACAGACTTCAGTATAATTTTCCAGAAAAAGGAACATAAAAATATTTTCAAATACATTTTTTTCAGTATTAAGTATTTCTTAGAACTTTGGAATTTCTTTCTAGTGCTCTTGTAGTCTAAACAAGAAGCATCACAAAACCACTGCAGAGTACTGCATACTTCAGCAAACTGTTACTATCTACTTTTCTCGACAGCAGCACATCAGAGCTTTGCAGTATGGTCTTACTTCTCCAATTGCTATTGACATCTGTGAAGTATACCCACAACAGATAACGATCCAAGTATAAAATCACATTTAACTTTTTCCCAGGGAAAAAAGGTAAAAAGAAAGGGAAAAAAAATGCTGTCCAACCAACATCTGCCTAGCATGTCTAACAAACCACAGGCTGCATACAAGTGAGAAGAAAATTTAAATAAAATCTGGGCAAATCTTCTCCAAGACTCCATGGAGAGTTGCATTGCGATCTATTGAGCTTTGCCCCATTTCCATATCAATTATGATATCATTTGGGGCATTAAGTAGATAATACTGTTTACACAACTCTCTAAAATAACTAAAGAAGCCCATGAGGATGCCTAGTTACTTAGGAAACATATGCAGACAAGATGCTCTCTGCGCAATGCAGCATCTTGTTTACAGGGAATCCTGTGATCTTTATCACATACTTGTTATTAACTCCTGTTATCTGCTGCATCACTGGAGGATAATATTTGCTTTCCTGAATCTTAATAAGGCTAAATACATTTAGCAGAATTCAACAGATTTGTACAATCAGCATGGGAGTCGAGTTCAGGACACAAGATGAAATCTAGGTTTTGTGGCTGAGACATCAGCTGAGAAAATCAAATCAAGATTGTTTATTTTTTTATTAGATCAAAGGCAGGAGCAAGATGTGTTGAAAAACTAAACACAGTTGTAATGGTGTAAAATACTGAATGTCAATTCCCATCTGGATGAGGTGAGAACCCAAAGAGCCAACCTATTTACATTTAGATCACATTACAACACATGTTCATCACACTTGGTGAATATGTATACGCTCTATAGACACAAGACACAATTTTTCATGTCAGACCAGTAAGAGCTGAGAGTAGCTGCACTGAAATAAATTAAGTTATAATGTAGCTGAGAGCAGAATAAGTTCTGCTTTCTGCATAAATGTGCACAATCTCTATACTCAGTGGTTGTGTGCATGGACAGATGGCTGATGAGGGGAAAGAGCAAGAAAATTTGAATGTTTTGTTGCCTAAGTGTTTGCCAAGTGTTCAAGGAATTTGGATCAAAGTTACTTTTACAAGCACCACACGGTTTTATATACATATGGAGAGAAAAAAAAGAGTGTCCGTTTTAAACATATAACCTTCTTTTATTACAAATAGGAATATATGTGTAAGTCTGGGATTATTCAGAAAAACGCTGCAGAGAAAAACACCGGATGAACTTCCATATGCTAATCTCTCTAAACTAGTGTAATTGAAATATTTTTTTTCATTCCAGACGGCACGAGACTCTGTGATAACTGATGGGAAATATCGAAGAACTTCACTGAAAATGCGGGGTTTAAATCCCACTATTTTTCCTGGCGGGGCAGCGATTCCCAAGGCTTGGCAGGGGCTGCAGTGCCACTAGATGGAGCCGCAGCATCGCCAGCAGCTCGGGACCCTGCCGGCTCAAGTGAAGTTTTTTTAATGACTTGAATTTTATTTAAAAAAAAAAAAAAAAAAAAAAAAAAAAAAAAAAAAAAAAAATCTAACATTTAAATTTTAATATGATTAAACTAAATATATATGTCTCAGCTCCATTGTGGGCTCAGTCTGTAGCGCCTTGCTTTCCAGCTGTCCTTCAGGACAATTTACCACAGCCCTTTATCAGGCAGCTCTAGGAGCCGGCTGGAAAGCTGAAAGGGAAAATGTTCTTGCAGGCTTTTAGACCTGGTGAGTTCAAAGCCAGAATCACTGCAGCGTCTCAGTTCCTACAGTACCTTTTCCTCCTGATCAAAAGGAACCAAGTAAAACTCACAACTCTTAAAAGAACTATCAAATAATGGGGGGAGGGAAGGAAAAATAAATGGGCCCATAATGTCTTCTGAATAGTGCTGGGGAAAGTTCAATGACTCCATTCTAAAAAGCTGCACTCCCAAGTATGAAAATGAGATCTGATTCCGTTTTGAGTCCAACTACTATAAAATACATCTGTTAATTTACATACAAGCATAAATACACGGCAAGCAGTATCCATAGGCATGTTTTGATTTTGAGCATTGTCCTCTGGTTGATCACACAGAAGGGGAAGAAGTGATGATTAAACCTGGACCGTGGATCCCAGTCATCTCCTTCATCTGTGCTTTAAGCAGCAAAACATAGAAATGGTTTTGGAAGCAGCCCCCGAGAAGCAGGGCAGATCCAGCAGAGGCCTGCGGTTCCCTGAGCTGTGCTGATGATTTTTATCATCTTGCTGGGATGGCCTGGGCTTGGAGACTGGCTTCTCCCCCCACTGACTGCCAGCTGCAGACCAGAGTCTGAAAGCAGCCTCCCCCCCACATCAAGACTTTTTTGTTTTTTTACAAAAGGTGTCTGCAGAATCTGCTAGCTTTTAGAAACAGCATGAGGGAACTGGGCAGTCCAGAGGCAGTAAAAAGCAGGAGGACTTTGGCAAAGTCTTTGAAAGGATAGTCTCAGGAGGTGAAATCTTTGAAGGGGTGTCTACCTCCTTCCTACTCAGTTTCTTCCAGAAATCATGGAAGGAAAGGAAAAGAAAAAAGAAAGAAAAAAAAAAATTAAGAAAGAGAACAGATACAGTGCTTTTATAGTGCTTCATATGTTCAGAACATTTTATAAATACAGGGTGAGATTAATCCAGGCTTTAAATCTGCATAAACCTTGGCAGAGGGCTCTGATGCCATGAGATTATAAAGTCTACCATGAAACTATGATCAAAAATGGAGACTCAAAAAGTTGCAACCAGGAAAAAAAGAAGTTTGTTATTTGTGAAACAAGAAGGCAGAGAAAAAAAATCTAGGAAAAGAAACAAATGATTGGTCTGTTGCACAAGGGTATAAATTTTCACTCATTTTTTCTCCTGAAAACAGTACCCCAGAGAGACTGACAGGGAAAACTGGTTTTGGTTTATGCATTTATACTTTTCTTATTCTAAGAAGATAGCAGTGAGGATACTTGGTTATAAGTAAACATAAACAACAGTATTAATTATATAGACTTTGCAAGAAGCAGTAAGCCCAACTAACTTATTCCTTGATTATTATGCTCCATGTTCATCTGACTGGTCTGTGTAGCAACTGTAAGAGGCTTGGTTTGTACTGCATCAGAATGTATTTTACATGTACTTAGATTTGAAATGTATTTAAAATTATGATTTGTCCTGCTGTGCCGTAGCTTAATGATAACTGACCTAATTTGCCATATAAATCTTCTGTATGGGAAAGGAATTCATTTTCCTTTTGGAAGGCAGAGCACACTGAAACAACCTTTGTTTGCTGCTGCCACCCCAAGCCCCTTCAAAACCTCAGGTAAGAGGCAGAGCATGAAGGCAGAAGGATATTCTGTCTCCCATCTCAGCACATTTTCCCTAGGTTGGCCACTGATGCTCACAATAGAGAGGATGTGGGAGCAGCAACACAGCAAAAGCATCGAGTGGGAAGTTGAGACAAAGCACAGTTACACAGCTAGCCACTGTCAGAGGAGCCATGTGGTAGAGCTGGGCAGATTATGTGTCATTCCAGAGGTTCAGTCATTCCACTGGAAGTATTTATAGCTGCTATTTTGCATCTGTTTCACAACATCACTGTGTGGCTCCAGAGACCCCTCTGCTCCCTCCTCCCATCCCATTCTCACTGCCTTGGACACTGCAATTCTATTTGGAGCAAAATAGGTTTATTAGCTATGGAAAGGTCTCTAAGCCTAGAGCATTGACCATCTCTCCCCTCACCGTTGCCTCATTTGACACTTGATCCAGTACAGCATAAAGACAGGACTGGCTGCACTAGGAGAAGCCCCAGAGGTGCCCTCAGCTTCCCAGCTGATCTGTGCTGTTGGTCTGTCCTCAGGCCCAGGTGGGATTTATTCACTCAACACTGGAGTCTGAGTGTGTTCCCTCTCCACAGTTTTTCTTCTTGCTTTAGTAAACTTAATTTCACAACAGCACACACAGCCTTAGAAACCTACAAAGCTCACTCTCTGACCTTCTTTCAGACATGCCCCCTGCCCACCCTGCAGTACAGCTCAGCTGCACCCTGGGCCATCAAGTGTTAGGAAGCACATCTCTGCAGAAAATGCAACTTGCTTAATCTATTAGCTATGCTTACAAGAGCTTATGTTTCCTTGTCTCCTGCACTTAAAAAATCTGACTTTCCTTTACATAGTTTTTTCATTCTTCTTTGTAACAGATGCCAGACTTCAAATACTGTTTTTCCTAACAGTGCAGCTTTAAAACATCTCCTCTTTTTCTTCACTGCCACTTAAGGCTTTCCTGCCTGTTGAAGATGACCCTGAAGCATCTGCACTGGTCACACAGCTGCCATGGCGTGAGGTTGCCACTGATACCCTTTGTCTCACTGCTCAGAAAGCAGCAGGCACAAGCCATGGAGGTGGAATTCCCCCAGTGTGACCTTCAGGGCAGGCAGAGCTGGTACCAAACATACAGGATCACTTTTAGTAAGAGCAGTGAAGTACCTACCTTCGGTTCCCTCTCTGTCAGTCTGGACCACCAGCACCATTTCAGGCACCATCTCTCTGCTAATTTTGATGTATGTTCACAACCCACAGTTCTCTTCCGTAGAGGCACAATAGTGATGATCAAATTACTGCCTTAAAGAGACATTCTACTTATTGAAAAGAAAAAGATCAAAGGAATTCTTGCAACAATAAAAGAGGTCATATGCTAGCCTGATTTTCATTAAGATCTCCAGGTCTAGGGGAAAAAAAAGTAACTCTTATCCTCCTTCCTCAGCATGTCACCCTGTCCCTCCTGACAGCTTCTGGCAACAATCTTCTTTTTTCAATCCTGAGAAACCAATTGAAGTTTCCTTTATCTCCAGCCCCTTGCTCTGCAAAAACATTTGTATCATTTTGGATCCATGAGTCACGGTCCCTCAAAGCCATTTGTTTATTTCTCCCACTGTCTTCCTTATGGATGACCGAGGCTAGGTATCACAGAGAATTGTGTGGCTTTCCCATTCCTTATCAGAGGCAGCAAAGGTTAGAACAACGTGTACATAAAGGGAGATCTGATAACCACAGTGTATTGCTTCACCTGCCACCTCCAGGTCACTCACAGCCCTCCTGCAATTCCTTCTGGCCAGCAGAGTCAGGGCAGTGCATTGCTCTGCTTGGAGGATCACGCCCCAAGCTTGCTAGAAAGCAAAACCTTGAATTACCTCATCCTCTGACTCTGGCATAAGAGACAATTTGTCCCTCTGCCTGAATTAACTTTGACCTGACTGTATAAACTTCTTCGTTCTCTTTATCAGTTGGTGGGGTTTTTTTAATGTGTTTTTTGTTGTTGTTTTTCTTTTTTTTGTTTGGTTTTTTTTTGTTTGTTTGTTTTTAATGAATATTTTTTGGAATTTGTATGTAGTTCAGAGCTAAATTTAGCTTGATCAAAAAGTGCCCTGGGATGCTTGCACAAAAGGTGCTATGGAAATGTATTGAATTACATTGCAACCAAATCAAAAGCAACATAGTTAAAAATTAGCTATGGTAGTAAAAAAAGCTGCAGGGACAAGGCTGGCACAGAGTCCATGCTGAAAAAATTGCCTAAATAGTTGTGATCTCTGTATTTTCATCGGTTGAGGAATGGATTTTCAAGGGCAATTTGAATCAAAGCTCATGCTTTGAGATATGAGCTGATCACCACATAGAAACTGAGAAGGGATTTTCAATCTGTGGAAAACTGAGCTGCAGCCATAGAGAAAAACACCAGTGGATCTGGAGTACATAATGCTCATTAGCTGTGGGTAGGAAGGTAGAGTCACTTTTCTTTGTCCATGCCCTGTTGGTAATAATGTAAGGCAAAGGACATCATGGCAGGTGAATCAATACTCAGAACCACTGAAAAAGTCTTATTTTCTCTGCAGAATGAAGAAGCAGCACCACTCTGAGGTCAGAGCTAGGCAGTCAGGTACACACGGATAATTGCAAACATTGCGGTTCCTATATGCAGTCTTCACAAACATGCATTGATTCACCACAGAATGCCTCCTAAAGAAAAGGAATTCTTAAGATTTCTTAACATTCTCCCAAGAGAGTGAGTTTCTTTTTCAATCCATTGTGCTACCGTTACAACTTTATTTTTATTTTCAAGAATTTTCATTGAATCACAGAATTCCTCTCTGACACAGCTCACCTTTTAGAGATATTTTTCAATTGATCTAATCCATCCATTCTACCTAAGAACTCCTTTGCCTGTTAAAAAAAAACAACAAATGAAAACAAAAAAAAAAAACCAAGGACCTAAGGATGCATGTAAAATGTAGCATCATTAACAATTCTTTAATATATACAAGCAAATCTGGCAACTTTAAATCATGTTACTACTTTGAAACATGCCACAGACTGTCTTTTCCACTTTCTACTTAGTGAATCTTCATAGGGTTTTTAATACTCTTTCTACTTTTGCCATGATCAAAGGAATTGCTCTCCGTTTGCTTGTTCCTCTGATAAGTGATAAAAGATGTCAGTGAGACTAATGAGAACTGCCTCCAGCTTCCTTCATAAAGCCCTGTAGAAAAGAAATCACAATGCATCGTCAAACCTGCTAGTCTTTTAGGAAATAAAGTGTGGAAAAATACTAGGCACAAAGACAACAGGGGGATGGGAGTGGGGGAGGAGAGGGGGGAAAGCTTTTACAAAAGAAACAAGGATATTAGTGTGTAAGCAGAAATGCTACTCCCATCAATAGCCCTTATCGGGGTAAATTCTGAAACAACTGCGTGTGCAAACGTGGAACTTCCTTTCTTGCACAACAGTACTCGCCTTTTCACGCACACACTGCCCACGTCGGAAAAGTCACATAACAACCTCCCCCCAGCCCATGATACAACAGCGTTAAAAATCAGAATGCAAATCCAGATTAGGCCTCTACTCTGCAGTGCTCAGTGACAGTCCAATTCTACTTTTGGGGATCTGCCAGGATCTTTTCAGTTCCGAAGAGAATTTTCCCTGCTAGTGCGAAGTCTGTCAGTGAGTCCTGAAGGCAGGTTGAACACACCTTCAGGTCCTACAACCATGGGCATGTTCCCACTTACTGACACTGAAAACAACTCAAAGAAACTCAATGGATCAAATAAAGTATGCATCAAGACCAGTCCCAAATAAGTGGCAAGATTTTAATTTGGGCCGTGAAGATCTGCTCAGCCTTCTGAGCAAGTTCTCCCTCCCATTCGTGTTTCCTGCAGATTTGCTGACCAATATCTCCTCTGCAGGGCTCTGCGTGTTTCTCTAGCCCAGATACTGGCCACGTGCACGCAGGGATCTTGCCAAGGAAGGACAGGTGGTCTCACTTCCTGGCATGAAAGAGAAATCAAGGATGTGTGAATCAAAGAGCACAGACCATCCTCCTCCGTGGCAGATATTAGGGCTCTTGTTTTCCAAGAGTCTTAAAGACATGCCAAAAGGTGGTGGCAGTGTCATTTTTCCAGTGAATAACCTGCCCTATAACATCTTAGTTGTTGATTGCACATTAAACCTGGACCCGTGGCTGTTTTAGCAAGTTTTGTGAAGGCTGACAGCAGAACAATGTGATACAGAATCACAACCTTTAAGTCAAAAGCAGAAAAATTATTTGGTTTTGTCTTGTTTTGCATCACTGTTCCTGTTATTTTCCTAAAGTGAGGCTGGTTATTTCTGGCTGGTCATGTTTAAAGGATGCTGATTTATGACTAAGTACAACCATTTCATTTTGTCTGCAGTCAGGGCTTTCTAACTACACACATCTACTAAAGCAATTACAGAAGGTAACAATGTACAAAAATGTGGATTAAAATGCAATATTTGTAAATTAAAATTAATACAAGGGGAAAATGTACAGTTATCCAACTGCATCTTCCTTTTCATATTGATTGTTTTACTCAACAAAGGAAGGCTTGGCTTGCAATGTTTGTTTACAGCCATTATAGCAAACAAGCATCATGCTTTTTCAGAGACTCAATGACAGACATGGCAAAAGGGATATATTCAATTTTGAAACAAAATTTCAATAACATGATCTTTTTTAGGAAGATAATTGAAGAGTACACAATGACAACTTCTCTCAGCATTCCACATATTGATTTTAATCACTGAATGAAATTGAGTAAATGGAGAACTGTGTTCTTTTCACTGGTAACAAGTAGTGATTCACTGACCTGATGTGAGCACCTTGCCAGAGACACGTTTTGGGGTTTTTTTTAACTTTGAATTATTTAATGTATCAGAATAAATTGGACTCAATATGGGTTTAAAACTTAATTTTGAAGTTTCACTCAAGAAAGACTTTTTTAAACTGAAATTAAAAACCTATTTTATTTTTAAGTCATTGATTTTTTTATCCATCCTGCTGTTTCTCTTCATTAAGTGAAGAATGACTCTGATGCCTCAACAGAGCAGAAACTCTGATCTTTCTCCTGGGGCTCTGTTCCCTCTTTATAATAATACTAAATATGAAGGGTCTACAGAATCTTAAATGAGGGAAAGAAATGCATTTCTAAGCTGGATAGAGGAGGGATTAAGTCAGGGAAGAAGCCTAAGGGAGAGTGGAGCTACATAAACAGATAGACACCCTGAGGCAGCTTCTCTCGCCATTAGCTTCACTGGGCTGAACACCAATTAACACCAGCCCTGAGCCTGGGCCATACCTCCAAAGCCACAGTCACATCTACTCTTCTAAATAGTACAATTACAGTGTTAACCACCTCAACCCAGCAGAAGTTGCTTTGGATTCTGTTTGGATTATTGTTACCTTGTGAGAGAGCCAGGGAGTGCACTAATTAGCATGGGAATAAGCTGATGTTTGAATTCAGTTTCCTTCACGATCATATTCACTGGAAGAATCATTGGCGGGGGAAGATGCACAGTTCTGTGCTTATTATTTAAAATGACAAATGCTACCCATGCAGCTTTCCCTCATGCAAACACCTGCAGGGAAACAGTGCCCCTTGTATTCAAAACAAAAGCTCTTTTGTGGCTTTTGTCAGGTGAACTGTCCATTTTGTGCATTTTCCTAAAAATCAGGACACATTTTTGGCCTATTTTTTGCAAATTTCAAAGTTGAGAATTGAAAAGAGAGTTTAGCAGCAACTTGCTGGTAGAGATTGAAACTCACAAAGAACTTCAGCAACACAAGGTGATTATAACATCCAGTCCTGCAACAAAACAGAGCCATGTCTCAGAGATTCCACAGGTGTGTGCCTGTGCAGGAGGCAGCGATGACTTTAAGGTTTGCAGCCTCAAAAGACTGATCTGGAAGCTCTAGACTGTTGAGAAAAAAAGCCTGTTCTTCAATCTTTCTGACTATGGGAACAGTACTGATTCTGTTTTAGGGCCACCTCAGAAAGACCTAAATATCAGGTGAAAAATTCTCTACGTGTCAAAACTTTCCAGTGTATTTCAAGAGATACTGTTTGATGTATGGATAATTTCTACACCTACATAGCAAAACTCATTGTCAAAGCTGAATCAGGGAGGAAAGGAAATCTGTAAATTAGGAAAGGAAATGGCAACAGGAAGAGCATTCTCCAGAGAAGGAAGAAAGTAGGGCTTTGAGACATCCAGCTGTGCACATTACCCCAGTCCAGCACTCAGCCAGCCAAGTCCTTTTTGCTATCCACAGCTTGGCTTGCCCCCGAATTCCAGCCCCTCCACATCTCTCCTGTTCTGCTAGCTACAGGCCACAGTACTCTGAAATGCCAATTAAATTAAATCATTTGGAAAAAGAAAGGACCAAACACATATTATTATAAATAATTATCAATATGAAACAAACGCTCATCTCTGTTCCCTGAGATAGCTGCTTGGTTTGGCACAGCCTGAACTGCATTTTGATGCTACAGCTGCCATCCCTCAGCACTCTCTCCCCCTAGGGAACAGGTGCCCACCAGGAATGGCTTTTCCCTTCCCATCCTCACCTGGACAGGGCTGAAGAAATACAGCAAAATGCCTGTGGGTCTATAGTGCAAAATAAAGAGTAAACGTCAAAACATCTTTCCCCCAAGCTCCCTTCTTGCCAGGCTTCACTTTACTCCTGAACTCTCCACCTCTTCCCCCACAGCCTTGGCCAGTGCTGGATCTCTCCTGGACCTTCACTGGACGTGGGGAAGCTTCTGGCAGCTTCTCACAGAAGCCACATCTGGAGACCCCCCATGACCAAAACCCTGCCACACACCCCCCAAATGCCTCTGTAACCTACTCAGACAGCAGCAGTCTCTTCACTATTTCTCTACCACTGGGAAAGAAAAGCATACAGAGTGCAGGATTTTTAAAAAAGGAATTTATGAGGAAAAAAAAAAAAATTATGGAAGAAGAAATGAAAGAAAGGAAGAGGATAAAGACAGGGGAAAAAATAAAGGAAAGCAGTTAAATAAATCTAGCAAGGTTTAAAATTATGAGGAAAGAAGGAAAAGTTTTAAAAAAATAATGAAATACTGACATAGAGATAAAATTTAATGAATACAGTACAGAAAAAAAAAAAAAAGTGGCAGTTATTGGAATAAAAAAAAAAAAAAAAACACTAAGTGAAAAAAATAAAAGAAAAAAAAGAAGACTTAACATAATATACACATCTCTCAGTTACTGTCACAATACAGGCAGAAATCCAGAATGTCTTTCTTAAAGCAGCACTGTGAATCAAAACCTGGATCTTGATTCATTTTCAGCAAGATAATCATTACTCTTTTCATGTTACTATTCTTAAAAAAAAAAAAAAAAAAAAAAAAAATCTGGCTGGAAACTTCCAAGTATCCTACAAAGTGCAAGAATTTTTGACTTGAAAATTAAATTTTTCAAATGAAAATTGTACTGCAGCTCAAAATCAAACTATTTTAGACAGCTTTAAGAACACTATCAACTTTTCTTTGGCAAAGGAAAACAAAAAAATCTCAAAGGTTTGTTTGAAAAATGCTTAAAATGTAGAGGGAAAGCTGGCAGTTTTCCAAAGATGTTTTTGTTATCCTTGCACAGAAAACAAAGACAGATGAATGATTACATTTCAATTCTAGCAGAAATTAGATCCTGGATGTCAGCACCATCTGCTCAGCATATTATGCTTGTTATTCACTCAGGTAATGCCTCCTTCCTTCAGTGGTTTCTGTGAAAACTGTTCCAAAAAGCCATTCCTGAAATGATACGAAACCTAGAGAAGCACATTGAAGAATTGCTGCAGAGGCATATATTAGAGTTTTTCCAGGGAAACCAATTCATTCAACTTTTGTTGTATCACTTCTGGGAAACATCTTAGCCAAAGCAACTTTTTACAGTTGATCATTTATTATGGTATTCCTTTCACTTAGTTGGTTTTTCAATATGTGTAAAGGACTGGGGATTTACCCGTGTTATTTTCAGGATATAGAGGATGGGAGGAAAAATATTGGTGGTGAAGGCTTGTAGCAGGAATGCAATAGAAATGCTTGTTCTTGTGATCAGTTCCGTTTCAGGGTTGTTAGCCAGACCTCATAAAATAAATTTAGGCTTTCCTAAACAGGAAATCTCAGAAAAATGCATTTGGATGAACTGTAGCTGTAAATTAATGTTCCCAAGTGCCTTTACACAGACTTGCACTTAAGGGTTTAGCAGACCACAGTGCTGTCGAATTTGGGGGTGTGTCTGATATAGCTGGGAAATGCCACAACCTCAGCAGTAATTATTTTTTAACAACACTATTCAAATTGGAAGATTCATACTGCTTTTAGCATCTTTAATGCTTCAATTTCACTTAAGCTATACTTGTTTGTATCCTTGAGAGATTCAAGGTAATGGAGTGGAGAAATGATTTTTCCTAGTACTGTGTGGAAACGAGGAAAAAGGCTTCATTACCATAAAAACCAACAAGGTAAAAGCTTGAAGATGGAATCCTTGTCCCCTAAGGCTCTCCCTAGAATAAAGAGCAGTGAGCATTTATTTTTTTGGAGCTGCCTGGACAGACACAGGAATCTCCATGGACAAAGGCTCGGTGAGGATTGGATCGGTTACAGATCCTGTGGCCAGAGCTCCACTGAGCCCCTGGATGACTTTCCTTGCTATTCAGTGCCTACATTTTACCAATTTTCAGCATCATTTCACAAATCTAATGCTAGCAGTGTAGGCTGCAGTCCTGTGCTCCCTCAGAAGTGGTGGGCACAGAGGTGAATGCCCCCCCGGGCCATTTCCTGCTCACACTGTTCAGGCAGTGACTTCCCCACCACGGTACCCACACACGTTTCACAGGATCTGCTTTCACAGTACCACGCAGTCACCAGGCCCAGATCATAACCCCTGATACTTGATTTGTTACTTGACTTCTGGTTAAGTAACAAGAGATTTTATTTTCCTGGCCCCAAGCCCGCTTTGCCCCCCAAGCCCCCCGGAAGGGCAGGTGCCTTTGGCTGGACTCCTGCCGTCAGCAGGGTCACAGCAGCGATGCTGCAGTGAAAACTGCTGGCCAATGGCAGTCCTCACATTGATGCATGCCATTCCTGGAAACTGCTGCTTGATGACAGCTACTGTTACTTTTGACAACATTGCGAGATAAATCCCTAAGTTTTTAATTATTTCCTGCTTTCTACAGATTTATTAGAATCTTCTTTACGTAATAGTCACAAAATTTACAGAAACCTAAGCTGGTTCAATCTTTGTGTAAACAAACATTTTCATTCACTTCACTGGACTGGTACATAAAGATCAGTAGGTGCAGGAGCAGCTTGTGGTATAGTCTCATTTCAGATGCTTAGATTTCAGTTTGAAACGTCCCCAAAATCATAGTTGCTGCAGAGTGAAAACATTTGAGACTGCTGTAGAAACCAACATTATGGAGCACAGCAGCCAGAAAGCTGTTTAGGTCAGCATTTAGTGTGACATTCTGGGGCATACAGTCTGCAAGCACCACCTCCCACTCCCAGAATGAGCATGGACCCAGCAGTCACTAAGATGGGGAACTACCAGCATAAACCTGGAGCTTGAGCCCTGGCACTTTTTGTGTACACAGGCATTTAGATCCAGTATCTTCTCCTTCTCCATATAATCTGTAACCTCATATGTGAAACCAAGACTTTCCTAAAATATTTCAAAAGCTCTTCTTTGCTGAAGTTCAGTTTAGTTGTGCTTAGTGCTGTTCAGCTCAACAGCAAAATTCGTACCGATGGTGAGGATAATTCTTAGCAAAGGGAAAGGGTTTTGTTTATATCTGATAAAGCACAGATCTCAGCTGTGAGAACCAGGGTTTACTTCTCACTCTCCACCTTCCTCAGAGCAAAGCAAAAAAGAATTTAGGCCTTTCAAACCATTCACTGCACCAAAGCTCTAGAGAACAGAAACACACACAGAACAGCAAGGTAAAAGCCTGGTGTGCTCAAACCGTGTCTTGTCCATCTGTACCTTATACACAAATTCCTCCAGAAAAATTAATACTCTCCATCTGGCAAAGGAGGCTGCTCTGAGCACTTTGGAGCAAAAAGGCCATTATAGCTTAAAGCTCATTATATAAAATAAAACATATTTTTTAAATTTATAAATAAACTTAATATGCTCAGAGAAGAGAGCAAATTATTAAATATTAGGAACAGATGGGGCAATGTCAGACCACGGCTACTTGTATTCCCTGCATTTCACAGCTGGTTTGCAAGTATGAAGCATGCAAAGCCTTAAGCCACTCAGATCAAATGATCACAGTGGACCAAATGCTGTGCCCTTTACCCAGGCTATTTATTCTGCATTTGATTCAAGTGTTCTTTTGCCTGAAAGCTACACCTTCTTCTGCAAAGTGCTTTCACTTAGGACTGTTTTTAGACCTCTTTAAGATGGTTCAGTAACTAAACCAAGTTTCCAAACCCCTCCAGACCCTTTGCCTCTAACTGTACGTCAAGGAGAGAGGACTGTCCTGGGCATTCCCAGTCCCACCTAAAAACCCCATGTCTCTCCCTAAAGAAAATGGTAGTTACAGCAGATCCCTTCCTTCTTTCCTTCAATTTATCATAATATCTTAGCCTCTTCAATATTGTCAGCTTCAAAAAATATGAAAGATATCTTCATTTCTTTGGAGAAGATGAACGAGCACTAAGTATAGTTTCTAAGTACTAAGAATATTTTCTCCTTGTTTAGGCTGTTGTAAACACAGTTCCTATAAAATAAAAACAACAAGAAGAAAAAACTCCAACAACCAAAAAAAAAAAAAAAAAAAAACCAACAACAAAACACAAGTCAAAATCCTCCCCACGAACAAATCGCTGGTGTCATTATATTTAAAACAAAAACCCCTAGATGATAGATGCAGCCAGACACTGTGTTCCTTTTAACCTGAATCTCTGCCTGTGGGCCATATCCTCCGAAAAACTCTTTGATACAAGTTAGGAACTAATGCTAGGGGCGTATCCAGAGCTGCGCACTGGCACCTGCTGATTTGCCAACTCACAGGTTTCAAAAGTCTCGTAGCCTGCTCCTGGCACCTCTTGTCAGTCCCTGACAGGAAGATCTTCCTCTGTGAAGGGCGATTTGCACAGCAGGGGACCTGCAAAGCAGCTGCCGCAGGTACTGAAGAGAAAAATATAAGAAGCAAATTACATAAAAATGATTTTTTTTCCAAGGATCAGGAGAGAGAGAGGGGAGGAATTTGCTCTCATGAAAAATGGGGCACAGAGCAGAGAAGGCAGACATGAAAACGTCATAAAAACCTCAGAGTGCAATTGATGTAGCCAGTGAAAGACATTAAATGTCCCCCGGTGAGGGATTTGAAGGCACACACAGAGGCCAGGACGTGTCTCTGTGCATCACAGCTGCACACAGAGCACCTGCCCGGGTGTCCTGTCTGTGGTCCCCCACGGTGGCAGAGCACAGCAGCCCCTGCTCCCGGTGCCCATCCTCAGTGATAAACAGCTCGTGCCCCTGGCAGGACGGCAGAGCCCCGTGCGCTGCGGCGTGTCAGCTCACACTGCCATGGCGAGCAGAGGGACCCTTTGCACATCTGCTCTATTCCCCTCAGAGACAAGCCTGAATTATTTAAAGGCATAAGAGGGAATACTTAAACTTCAGCTTGTCACATATGGAAAGGAAAAAACATAAAATTGTACGCTTAGTCTTTACAAGCCACAAATCTAAAACCAAACACAGGATTAATTTAGGTTTTCTGCTTTACAGAGCAACGTTAAAGGTCTGTCCAGAACACAGCTTCTTTCTCCCATATTTAAGCCCAGTTTTTTAGTATTCAGTAGCAACAATCAATCTCGTCACCACTTATCCTTTTCCTGCCTCTTTCCTCTTCCCTAAATCTGCTGTCACAAAGAATTCTTCTCACACTCGTAAAAAAGAAGCCTGAAAAATCTATTGTTACAATCATATCTTCATACTTTCTTCCTTAAGGGTTTAAAGATAGAAAAACTGGTTTTGTTACGCCACTGTACAATATAAGCAGAGGATGAACAGAGTAAATGAAATAATAAAAAATACACACAGAGATAAAAAGCTAAGTAGCAACTTATTTTTTTCCAGCTATATCAGACTGCAGGACTGTAAAATGTTTGCCATTTCACAATGCTAGTTGGAATGCTCATAGCAGCGACTTGTAGGGTCCCTAGAAATTCAGGTGAAGCCTGTTTTGGGGAGATGAAGCAGTCTGTCAGCAGAGCTGGGGGCTCTGGCTGCAGCACCCCTGTGTGGGCTCTTAGCTCAGGCTGGCAGCGTGGCTGAGATAATTCTGTTTTGCAGTGATGGAAAAGAGGAGTGAGATGACAGCCCTTGACTCGTGCCCCTGGAGGGAAGCAGGTCCTTGGAGGACAAGCTAAGGTCCTGCTGCTCTTTCTCGAGGAGGAGCCTTCCAAAAAGGGCTGTGGAATGGCATTACATGCCTCAGTCACAGCTGCCCCTTCCTGACTGGAAAAGAGCTAAGGATTGTTTCATTTCAACCTGCAGAGTACAAAAAGATATTGTTTGCCTCCCTCACAAATATCATCAGAAATATGACTATGTACAGGACATTTTTTATTTAAATGTGTGATTCCAAGGAGTAGCCAAAGCTAACCCAGGCTTTCAAATATAACAATGCAAATTTTTGCTTTGTTTAGGACCTAGACTTAGCCTTGATATTTGCTGTTTTAAAATCTGAATTTCTGGCCAGAAATTTCTAAACTTCAGTCCACAGCTGCAGCTTTAGGCTTTCCAAATAGCAGTCAGATTCAAATGAGTTCTTCATCTTTTGCTAGAAGTTCAAGCAAAGAACTGACAAGAACTAGAGAAGGAGTCCTACAAATTTGATCTGTTAAAGATAAAGTGGCTATCCCAAGCTGTCTCCAGTAATGTGTACTAGCAGCTTAAACCTGAGACTTTACAATTTCATACAACCACAGTTATGTGCCAGCACTTCAAACAATTCACCTAAACAGCTACAGTTAAAAAGACCCAATTCTCCAAACCACCTGGGAAAGATATTCCATAGCAATACAGAATTCCTATTGTCCAGCTTGTTAGAATTAGTCATGACTAAAATTAAGAGCATACCCAGGAGTAGCCATGGGAAAAACAGATTTCTGAAAACTATTTTTGGAGGTAAAATTACATATTGATCCCTAGTGATAATGGGATAATGCTTCAAGCTTGCAGGCAGAACAACAGGTCTTTTGAACCATGAAAAATGAACACACCAGAGCTAAGTGAGAAAGTTAATAAATTACAGGTGAAGAGGAATATTTTTCTAGGTGGTAGTAGGAAATCTTCAATGATACAATTTTTTTGTAAAGATAATTTACATTTACTTTGCACTAAGTAAGTGTAGAAGGCAAAGTTTATGACACAGGCAATTCTCAGGGATTAGATGGTCTGCTAGTAAGGTGGAAGATGCTAAAACTAAAATGAGGCATTAAAAATAGGTCGTTTGCAGAGCTGTATGAGATGCCTTAAACAAGGCATTCAAAGTTATCAAAAAAGGAAGCAAGAAGTTAAAAAGGTAGAGCACATATCTGTCACTGGCTGTCGTGGTGACAAAAAAAAGGAACAAAAAAAGGAACAAAAAAATCAGGCACACTAGGAAAGAAAAAAAGTGGTCCAGAGCACCATTAAGTCAACAACCCTCAAAGAAGAGGATTATTTTATAGCAGGAATTCCAGTGCTGCCAGACGTGTGTTTTCACTAGGACCAAGCGAGGTCGGCTGCACACATTTCAAACCCACTCAGACTTGTGGGCTCAAAAATGTGCTCTTGTAAGCGAGCCTTCTGCATTCCACAGAGGAGCAGAACTCTCATGTTTCCAGAAGCATTAGAGGTTGGAGCTGACCTGGTAAACCTATTTATCATCATAGTTGCGTACCAGAAGTTAGGCATTGCAATTCCCAACCCCACCATCACTTGGAACCTCATGGCAGTGTGGAAAAGCATTAAGGACTAAAATAAGCTAGTAAAATATTAAAAAGAGGATGAACAAGGGTAAAGTTTATATAGAAAACCTGTACAATAGCCTCAGCTTTTTTGAAAAGAAGAAGGAGACAAGATCTGAAATGCACTTGCATGGTTTCTTCATTAACCTGTTCTTGACCCATGTCCCCAGAGAATACATTTTAACATCTTGCTTTGTATCATAAAACTAAAATAATCTTTAAATTGGAAAGAACACTCACCCTTTTCCCTGCTGACAAACCTCTCAAAGAGACTTCCCAAGAAGCAATCCTTTCTAGGGACTGATAGAGCAAATGGGAAAATAAGGATCTTACCTCTTTTCAGGCCAAATCCTCAGCTGTTGCACATTGACAGAGCCACTGATTAAATTGTTTTCAGCTCTTCTCTCATTGAATAAAAGAAACATTTGATCAGGTGCAGGTGAGGCACTGGAACAACAGTTGCTAGCCCAAAACATCAATTAGTAGTTTAACTAAAAAAGCAGGGTATTCTATAACTGAGAGGAGAAAAGATCAATACAAACCTATAAAATCTAAAACCTGCAAGAATAGATTTTTTTTGCTAATCCTTCAGAATCAGACATCGATATTATTATTCCTTATGAGATGTTAGAAGAAATTTGTTCATATCAAAATCATAGAAGATACATTTCTAACCTTTGTGTTTCACACTGAAACTCCTATTTGTGTTTCATTTATCTATGAACAGAAATATGATGTCAGCTTTTGAGCTCCGAAAAATCTAACTTTTTCTAGCAGTTTTCTCCCAAATGTCTGTGCAACTTGGAGAAGATCTACAAGATAATGTGAAGCCGTTTTTCTTCCCCCTTGGTCATTGCATCCTCACTTTATCTAATTTAGAAAGGTGGAAGTAACTAATACTAGTGTACAGTTTTCATACAGATGGCAATTTAGCCAAAATCTCTTTTTCCATCGTTTGCCAGCACTGATAATGGACTGTACAACAGCCTCCACAGAGCCCATTGTGCTCCAGCTAAGCTCAAGTATTTCAGCTTCAAGTTCTACAGCATTGTCATGAATCACTATTAATGCAATAGCAAGACCAAGGCACTCTTCTTTAGCCTTCCTTTCTAAACAGCATCTTGACTCATACACAAGTACAGAAAAAATGCTGCAGAAAGCACTTTCTGAAGGGCGTTTTTCATTAAGGTTGAGCTGCTGGTAGGCAGCTCACTGGAAGGCAACATCACGGGGATCATTGAGTCTGGCCTCAGTGTCACTGCTGAATTTGCTTCCCACATTCTTCCAGGTACCTGCATTTAGATTATGTGTGCGGTCTTGGCCCTCTTGATAAATGCAGAAATTCCCATTGACTTTAATGGGGCCTGGATTTCTCCCTGTCATAGGATCACAGAATGGTCTGGGTTGGAAAGAACCTCAAAGATCATCTAGTTCCAATCCCCTTGGATAATCCTTTAATTTCATTCTAAGCTAAAAAATGCGTGGAACACAATGATTCTCTGCTAATTGACAAACACATCTCTGGAACAAGGCTCCTGTAGCCCTTTGTTCCTATTTCTGTCCTTAATGTATTGGTTAGTTTGTACAGTATTTTAACCTCCAGTGCTTTCAGCTCAGATAACACAGGTTCCTCCAGTGGACAGCCTGTGTTAAGCATTTAACTCATGCCTAAGAGTTAAATGCAAGTTTAAGTGATGAACTGTCAGGTTAGCTTTTTCATTAGAGTGTATTTGATAGCCTTCTGTTGAATCAATCTATAATGCCATTGCCATGAAGAACTTCTTCTATGAATAGACAGAAATCAATAAAAATAATGAGAGGAGCAACATTTGTGAAATAATTTATCATTCAACTGCTACGAGTAAAATAATAATAATAATAATAATAATAATAAACTTAGGAAAAATAAGAGTGAATAGGCCTGAACAGGCACTTGAAAATTAAACCAGCAGGAAGACAGGCACAAGGGACAGGGAGGCAGCATAAACACAAGAAACCACTCAGAGAGGGACCACTGCAAAGAGCCCACCAGCTTTCAGTGCTCACATACGTGTCCGAGTCAAGATTACAGAGGGTGTCATGGACTTTTAGGAGATCAGTTCCTGTGTACACCAAAATCCATGGCCATGGAGATCCACATTTCTTTCACCAGCCCATTGGAAGATAAGTCTCCAAAGTATCTTGTTTGAGCCACGCAGGCAGAAAGCATTACCTGGACTCACAGCCACAGTACATGGGAGAGTGAGATGTCATCACTTACTGCTCCTGCCTCTATCTAGGTATCATAAAGAGCATTTTTAAAATCACAAGGTAAAGGTTAAAACAGTTATATGTAAGACATTATTCTTCTGCTCTGTGTTAGTCTATAGAGATTATAAATTATTTCAAGGAGACTGTTTATTTTTAATGGTCTGCCCAGGATCTATAAACCCAGAGCTCCGATGCTTCTGCTCCTACTAACCAAATAGATAGATTGCTTATTCTGCCTTTTCTTTTTGTCAAGTCAAAATATGAGGACATAGACTCTAAAAAGAGGACATTTTTAAAGGATTGCTCCTGTGCAGAGCTGAATTGTGCAAATCAAAACTAATACTGATTCATTCCACACTCAGAGTACTGTGGCAAAATCAAAATGGGAAATTGCTATCCCCCAACATTGCCAAAATAGGGCTCTTCCATGTGCTTGAGTGATTCCTTCTCCCTCCCACAGCACATGTGCACCAGGCACAGCCTGCACTGGACATAGCCCTCCCAAGCTAGCTGTTAGATACTCAGGACCCTTCCCAATAATCTCCCACCAGTTTTGAGGCTTTTAAATTCTTGTTTTGAAGTAAAAATGCACTCTGGAATCAGGGAAAGAGACTGAACTACAACAGGTACCCCAAGGGCTCCTCTGAACCTCTCTTTGACCATGGGCTGTCGATAACCACACCACTGCAAAACAAGCAAAGCCACTTGACACTCCTACAGCAACACTGACCACAGGAAAGAATGGGAATGATTTGGTGGATCTTTCCCCACTATTCAATATGGGTTTGGAAGTGCAAAACACAATCTGGCCCTGATTTTTAAAAGAAAATTCAAAAAATAAGGAGAGGTCTGTACAAAACAATAGAAAGCTTGTTTGACTTAGTGTTGTCATATCCAAATAGTTCAGTATTTATCCTATGACATTTTAATTATTTAAAGCTTCAGTTTTTTGCTTATTGGTCTCAGCTTTCAAAAAGAAAAAAGGGGGAAAAAAGAAAAAAAGGGAAAAAAAAAGGAAAAAAAAAAAAAGAGAAGGTGTTAATTTAAATTCCTCCTGTTTGCAAAGCAGAACATAAACTCCAGAAAAACTCATGGGGAGCCCAAAAACTCTCTTCTAGATCTCCTGGTACAAAACCTCATGATTTTTGTGGCCTACCCAGTTTTGATTCCTCAGGTTACTGAAAATCTAAAATCACTCAGAGATTTTCAGAACCACATACAAGATGTAAGGTGTTGTGACTGACAGCTGTCTCTATGGAACCTGTTCAAGCATCATGTGCAATATACTAACAGTGATGCAAAATACAACTAATATTAATGCACTTTATTTCACACAATAGGCAAGAAAGACAGACATTCAATTTTATAAGCAAGTTTTCAGGCTGGTTTTAACTTTGCATCTTAGCAGAAAACACGCATCCTATAATTGTGTTTTTGCTTGTCAGGCTGCCAGGAAATGCCTTACAGATACTATGATTAGCTCTACCTGTGTACACTGATGTTTATGTTTTTTTTAAAGCTTAGTATTACTGTAATTGAAAGACTTAATTCCATCCATATAGATTTGCAAACATTCTCTTTTTGAGTGTAATGCAGTGCTAGACTGTTTCCATAAATCAGAATAATTTGAATCACCAACAATGTGATTACCTTATTTACGATGGAGCTCACAGAAATAAAGATCATTTGCTAAAGCTCCTGTTTCTGTATGTGGTGGGCCAAGATATGTCAAGAAAAACACAGGGGGTTGTGGATGTTTTAAAGGGTAGAGTAAGGACATATTTGTTCACTAAGTTCTGAAATATTTGAAGTCTGTCTCACACTGTACCCTCAGAATGGAAAAAATTGTTTAAAACTGAGAGTTATTTTTAGTGAAGAAAAACAGAATAGATATGTCTTTACTGCTCTTTCCCTACTGCTAGATTTGGAAAGACAATGAGGCAATAAATTCAGCATTAACCTCAAATGCACCTGTCCCTTCCAACTGCAAAAGTCTTGTTAATGTCTGTGTAAGACTAATACAGCGGGTCAAATTATGACATTCTGGTGAGCAATACCAGCAATATTTTGCCGGACATTATGCGGAGCATCAATCAAAACGTTGCGTAAGAGAGAATATATATCACTTTTTCAAAGCACTGAGAAGGAAGGGTTTGTGAATAGACCTTTAACCTCTCAGTGTCCTTGTGCCAATCCAGCAAAGACTGAGTACACACTAAATTTAATGCGCTGAAAATTCGGCGGCTGCGCAGCCTTTGTCTGCCTCTGGAGCTCTGACAATTTTCATGCCCTTTGCAGTTCTAAACATTCCCAGATCTGCTGACAATCACTACGATGTGCAAGATGATATTCAAACATTCCTTGACTCCACCTACTTTAGTCACTTTACCTTTTCATAAATGGAGAGGACACAAGCTGCTCTAGAATGTGCCTCTGTCGTGTGGGGCATTACTTTGCAGTCCTCTGAGGAGCAAACGGAGCGTTCACTCACGGTCCTTAACAAATCCTGCTATTTTCACAGTCATGACTATTATTCCCCATTTCCTTTAATTTTCTAAGTCCTACAGTAATTTGAGAAGAGTGTTGATCCAAGAACAGGAAACACAGAGAAGACTTCTGGGCTCTGGGCCTCGCTCTACAGCCATCACAGCAACAAAGCACCTGCTCCAAAGAGCTGTTCCTGTGATCACACGTGCACATGCTGTCAGTGTCACTGTGTCCACCTTGCTTTAAGAGTCTACTAAATATATTCTATAATGTACACCATGTTAATAGAGAAATATTACCAGGATTACTTAATTTCTAAGACCACCAAGGACCTCAGAGAACAGGCACTAGCTGAGCCCAAAGTATTTGCAGGAATCTCAGTGGATTCCATTGCTAATAAAACCTCAGACTAGACAGAGATAATCTTACTTGGCTTTCAGCATTCACCCTTAAGAGGTGAGTGGTGATAATACTGTTCTGACTGAGCTTTTGTCTTGTAGAAAGGATATTTAGCACCACACAGTGCATCGAGCCTCATATTAATAAATTATGGCAATTCATTTCAATCAAAATTATTGCCACAAGCATCAAGAAGTGTAATTAATATTTTCTGGTGTGCCTTGTCTCATAATAGTTTTTCAACACGAAGAATCATTAGGACTTGCATCATTCTGAACAGATTCCTCGTGCTAAGCTTTACTTTAAAGATTTTCCACCATAAGAAAATCTGCTGTAACATACTTATTTCAGTGCTTTAAAATACGCTAAAACGAATGGTGGAATTTAAAATCGTATGGCGGTATTTAAAATCGTATGGCAAACGCATTGAAAAAGGTTTTATGTTGCTGAGAGGCAGCTTTCTGAACCTGGCAAAGGAGCAGGTAGACACATTTCTTCACCTGCAGCACCACTGCCACAGGCTGCCAGGTCACGTCCACCTCTGCATCGGTGTGAAGCTCAGGGTGGAATTAAATTCTCTGTCGTCACATCAACGCACACACAAATTCTCGAATCTCCCATGTACAGAAATTTCCCTGGATATAGTGGTGGAAAACACAGAGGTTTTGCTACGCAGGCTGTAACATTAATGTCTGAGGAAGTCAGTGCCAACTGAGATCAATGGAAATTGGGTTCGCTGTCGAGGATTTTCCCAGCTGCCGGGTGGGATTGTCCGGGTGCGCTGTGACACTAGGTGGCACTAGCTCTTTTACAAGCCTGTTTTCTTCATTTCTTTTTTTTTAATTTCAATCCACAAATAGAAGTGGAAAAGCACATATGATAAAAACAGCGCTGATTCCACCGCCAGCTGACGAGGATGGGAAATTCGGAGTCTCGGTACCAGACAGCAGCACAGCACAGCTTGAGAGCCAAGACAAAGGACGCGTCCAGAAGTGATGGCCAGTCCCAAGGTCATGCTAAGGCCGGAGAAACCCAAGGAGTCACAGACTGTCCTGGGAAGGTTTCTTCTAAGGCCTTCCCAGAACTTGTCATTTCTTTCCCTTCTAGGGCCAGTCACCACATTGTCAAGAGATTCTAGGCTCTTTTCTTAAAAGTGGGAAAGAAACTGAAATTTCACCTTTTAATTTCTCCTCTCCTCCTTTAGACATAAGTTGTCTTAGGATAAGAAGAAGTGTGTGCGTTAATAAAAAATTAAATTACCCACTTCCTACATGCAATCAGGTATTTCTTAGCTAACTCTCAGAGAAGGAATGTGTTATATTCCCATCTCATAATTTATTTATCAAGCAATAAAACAACAATTTATCTATTTGCTATTCTGGTTCATCAAATTCTTTAATTAAAGTGGGTTCAAACAGCACTATCTTGTGTAATAGTGTACAAAGAAATAATTTTCAGTTTCTACACTTTCAGTATACAAAACCAAGAATTAAATACCATTGGGTCAATCTAAAAACTCAGGAGTGTTCTAAAAATATAACAGATTTCAGTTTCTTCTGAGCCTGATGTTTCCTGATCCTATAAAACTATATATAGTCAATTTTTTCTCTATATCCATCTACAAAAAATAAAGTGTTTATTTTTATGAAAGTTAAGATTTTCACCTAATCATTCAGTTGAGGAACTAAAGCTTAAAATAAATGTTGTGAGGGTTTCATTGGACTTGCAAGAGTTGTCAATGCTGCATTTCAGGAACTGTTGGAATGGTGCCTTTAGAGACCACGTACATCAGCTCTTCAGTGGGACATAACAATGCTCTGTAGCTCTTTTGGGCAGCAAGAGAAGCAAGAAATGGCTAGGTCAGTGAGGGGGGGTTACCAATGACATTACCCCTGCTCTTATCTGGACAAAAAGTCTGTACTTGTAGAAAAAAAAAATGTTTTTAATAGGTCATCATTGGGAATTTGGGGTTTTTTTCACCATACTCTGGCACACACTGCACTGTCACCAGCTGAGTTCCCCCTTGGGTTGTGTTGGGATGCTGATCGTAAGCAAGAGCTAGTTTAGAATTGGTTTTTTTCATAAAGACTATTTGAGCACTGACTCCAAATAATGAAAGACGTTCCAGTCATGGCACAAAATGTGCTGGCTAAAGTGGGGCCAATCTCTCCACCAGATTTCACTTTTGAAATCATGTCCTGAGAGAAAGGAACAGTCTGGACAGCACTGAGGACCACAGCATCCCAGAAGAGAACAGCACTACAGGAGTTCTAGTAAATGTGGAATTTCTGATCAGAGTCCATACAGCATTTTCATTTCTCTGTTCCCAATGCAATTTGCCATCAGAACAGATAGCTGAACTCATCTATCCTAATCTAGTTCTTGCATTCTTCTCTTCTCAAAGAAAAAAGGAAAGGAGCACGTTGATTTTTTTGTCTTCAGACTGACAATGACACTGTGCAGACTAATAGTAACACAGTTATGAACTCCAGCTGTCTTCGGTAAGGAAAACCCATTAACATTGGCTTTCTCTTTATCCTTTCCTTTTACATCTATTTGCTTGTTAGCTGAACTTTCTTTGTACGTCTTGAAACCCACTGTAATAATTCATACGGATTGCAAAAGACACGCCAGAAGAAAAGGCTGCAAAGCCACTTACTTGTAGTTATCTCAGTTGTTGATCTTAGCCAATAAACTGCTGACTGATCACTGCAAATGTTTCTGCTTATAGCAGATATGCAAGGGGCTGATACTTAACTCATTTTAGCTTCTGCTGCTGCTGGTGCATTGCCATGACAGCTGGAAGGCTGTGCAGTGCCCCAGCCCGGGCACAGCACCAGCGATGGGCCAGGTCTCGGGGTGCAGGGACCTGTGCTGCCCTGGAACCTGCCACGCTGGGCTGCCAGCACGGGCCACTGCTGTCCCCTCAGAGGTGCACAGAGACCTGCACAAGCTGCAGAGAGAAAGGTGCAGCCCCCCTTGGAGGCCTGTCCATCGCAGCCAGTGTATTTTAAAGGAGAGGGGAAAGGGAGGAAAGTCACAAGGCTGTGTGTGTACAGAGTGGGAAGGAAACCTTTGCTATCTTTGGAGCTATTCTGATTTCCCGTGGCAGCTCTCTACCATCTACAGCAGCACCCTGGGCTTTACCCTCTCAGTTTTACCTCTGTAGTGTTCCTGGTGATGTCCCTTCTCTGCCAGGATGACAAGGTACTCCATTCTTGTCCCCAGGGGTTCGGCTGCCAGCCACAGCACAGAGCTCCTCTGGCGTTTCATGACCAGCCCGTGGTGCATCACTGCTTCGGGATGTGCTCTGCAACCATCTGTGGGATTCCAACACAAGACAATTTAAAAACCTAAGAGGGTAGCACTTGGATGTTTAAAACACTCCATCTGTGCTTCTCCTTCATCTCTAGACAGGCACTCCCAGCTACCCACAGGCACTTTTACCTCCGAAGCCCAAGTGGGAATCTTATCCCTCATATGCCTTCAGTTTTGAGCCAACTATCCCAGTGCAAAATGAAACCATCCTGTGAAAAGACACCCCTCCACAGCCCTCACACCCTGGGAAGGAGACAGTAAACACCACACGCAGTGGTGTGCACAGTTGCACAGATCAATAGTCATTCCTTCTCTTTATTCCCTGCCTTTCCCCTTCCATCTGCTTGTTCTTGTCTTAGAAGTGGCATCTTTTGGCAAATGAGCTGGTTTTTGTTCTTACTCTGAGCTAGACCTGGGGTTACCAAGCCGCAGTCAGAGCTCTTAGGCGCTGCAGGACCCCAGGTGATGAACACAGCCCAGAGGAGCACCGAGGGGCTCACACCCAGCTCCTGCCTCGTGTGGCACCGCAGCTTCGGTGTCCGAGACAAGGGTGCAAGTCATGCAGGATCAGAGCAAAGGGATAAATTTCAGACATGAGGAGAATGCCTAATATAAATAAAATAAACTGTATAAATCAAATATTTAGCTTTTGAAATGCTAGCTGTTCCAGATGTAAAAATCTAAACAATTATCCCTGAGATAAGCATCACAAAGTATATTTATATTTCCCCCTAGGTTTTATTTTGTGTTCATTAATATATACAACATTTTCCTTTTTAAAAACACTTTATGAGCCGCATGCTCTCTCTGTGTACTTTTATGGAATTACTGTTGGAGTTGGATGAAGCTGCATTTGCATTCAAGGGAGAACTCAACTCACTGTAATCATGCCTAATTTGTTGGAGCACTGAGTATTTAAATCAGATTATTACAATGTTTACAGCTCCCACAACCCCCAAATTGCATGATAATTGTCATGTCATGCAATTTATAGCTATGCAGGCTCTGCACTAAGACTGACAGGACCATTGTGTATATTATTAGTCAAACATTTGTGAATCTGAAGAAATTACGAGGAATCCAAAAAAATGTGAGGAGCAGACATTACCACAGGCAAATGCAGGTTAAAGTAAAGCCCTTCGATTTCACTGTTGAAAACTGCAGTCTTTCTGCCCTTTTTGATTCTAGAGACTTCAGCTGACACGTTCAGAGGATCAGGTGGTAAACAGCCCCCCCAAGAAAACCAACACTGGCCAAAGCTGAAACTCTCTGCAAGCACATATTCTTCTACTGATAGGCATGTTTACTCCCTCAAGTTTATTCCTGATATCAGACAAATATTAAGACTAGAGTGAGAAGCATTCAGGAAGGAACTAGGAATACCTGGACAACAACTCGCATGAAGCTTCAGTTTCACTCTGCTTCCCCTGCAGAAGCAGCTCTGTGTGGAATTCAGCAGCTGAATTGCAGGCTTGTAAGCAAATATATGACACTGAAAGAAGCCCACCCTGCTCATTTGACAGCACTTAGCACAGCGTGGTAATGCTTTGTGCGTAAGTTTGTGGATGCCACTATAAAATCACTAAGAATAGTGCTTTGTCATTAAGAGGAGGGAGGGAAAGGAAATTACGAGACAATTATATTTTCTGTCTCCAAACTGTAATTTTCACCAGTACAAAACGCATACAGCTGCTAGAAACTCAGTGAGGATGCCACAACTAAGGTTCCCTTGCAGAAAGCTGGGAGGAATGTGGTCCTGGGTCCCCATTTGACAGACACAGATCCCACTCCTCGGGGCAGTAGCTGCTGCTCACATCCTGAGATGCACAGCCAGTGGCAACCCCTTGTTCTCCTCTTTTAACCCAGCAATGCCGGGTTAGTGGGGAAGAAAAATGAAGGCAACTGCAGTGATCAAAGAGGAAATTGTGCAAAGAGGCTTGTGTGGTCGGCTGCTAACTGAAGCACAATGTCCGTGGTTCTTTTGAAGCAGGAAGTCGATTTTCCCGTCACTTCTGGGAAGGCTGACGGAAATTTGCGCGGCTTTTGAGAGGGGCTGTTCTGGAACATCCCGCGGAGGGATCTCAGGCCAGCTGCTGGCAGGGGGATGGGGATGTGGCAGGAGGGGCTGCCTTGTGGCTTGTAAGGAAATGGGTTACAACTGAGATCCCAGACAGGGCAGCTCTGACCCGCCGAGGGAGGCGGTGGCAGCCACGTGGGCAGAGGGGCTGAGGAACAGGTGGCCAGCAGCCACTGCCAAACACCATCTTGACCTCATCAATGGCCTATAAAGAAATCGAGCAGAAACAAGTTACAGATGGCAAATAACGAAATAAAAAGTCATAAAACTGCGAAAAAGGAGCTCTTCTGGGGCGCAAACTGGCCCTCGCACCACCAGTTCTGACTGAGAAAAAGAGATTAAATTGTTTGCCTAATCTGCCTTATGTATTCAAGGCATGATTCATATGCCCTAGCGTTCTAAATTGCTTGAAGTATTTAGATGGGCAATGATTATCAGCAAGGCAAATAACATTTATAAAGATGTAAAGATATTCTCATTCAAGAAAACACTATCAGGGACATAGAAAAAGAAATAAATCCTGGAGACCAGTTTCTAATAAAAGCTGATTGTAAAACAAAATGGAGAGTAGGAAAATGATACATTAAAAATCAGAGTATTAGATTACTTCAAAAATCAAGAATGTAAGTAAGTAAAACAACCTTTTTTTAATTTTTCTTTTGAAAATAAAAATAAACTGAAAAAATTCAACTTTAAACATACCTGCCAAAGATTCAAACTTCAAATTAACCTGTGGGACAGAAGCAGCAGACAAGCATGGCCTTTGGAATGTGCTACTGGAAAAATGTGTAAGATAAATGAAACACAACAGTCAAAGCATCCAAGTCTCCTGTGAGTCATGATAGATAATTGTCAGGAACGTGGTGGATGGTGATAGCCAGAGAGCTTCAAAAGACAAGGATAAAACATTCGTTTAGTAACAGCTGTTTGCAAAAAAGAAGGGACTATTTGTCCAGGCATATCAGAAGTTGTTAGATGAACATCTTACCACGATGAGGAAAGAAAGATGGGAGCTTATGAAGGAGAAAGTGACAACAATGGAGTTACGATAATATTGCCTTGCTAAAATTTATTTGTAAGACAGAATTAAGCACTGCATGCTAGACTTTTCTAATACAGCAATCCAGAGAGAAAAGGGGTGGAGGGCTGTAGGATTGTGTGCATCCACAATGCCCTAGGGTAGCTACATCAAAGAGCAAATGGAAGCAGAGTGCAACGGCATTCCCAGGTGCTAAAGCAGAAATACCAGATCTGGGGAAGTGTCCATACTTTGGACATAGCCGTGTAGGCTATGATCACTAAAATACACTAGACAGCAACTCCTGAGAACTGCCTCATGCTTAGCAAAAGCGGTGCTGGAGATCTGCTTGGCCTGTCAGCCTTACCAGGACATTCCTCCCTCGGCAATCTCTGTACAATAACAGCTCTGAAACCTTCTTGGTTAACACCACTTTTCTTGCTGTTTTGTGCTTGTTTGTTTGGTTTGCCACCCAGCAGAAACAAAACAGCTTTGGTACCCACATTGGAGGGCATGGTCAAACCTCTGAGGTACAGTGGTACAACTCAGCATGTTTAAATCCCAGTGGTGCAGTGAGAAAAGTCTCCAGAGAAACTAAACAAGCCCCAGCAGGCACAGGGAGTGTGGCAGAGCCTGCACTCTGCACTCAGGATCTGCCCAGGGCTCCAGTCCTGCCTCACAGCTGAGCCAGGACTGGCACAGTCCTGTGGGAAATGCCAAACCAGAGCAAACCCCATCCCCATCTCCACACATTTGTGTCAGAGAGCAGTGCAATGTCCCTTAAATCCCACAGTCGAGGCTCTGTGCTCCCTCCAGCCTGCTGCTGAAGGAGCAACCACACTAGGGAGGATGTGTGAGCTCCTGCTCTCCCCCCAGCTCCGCCTGCAGCTTCCCTGGGGATTTCCCTGATGAGGTGACAAATCTGCAGCACAGCTTAGCCCTTGGAGATGGGCATTTCTGCTTGGGCTGTGCCACAGCTGCCAGGTCAGCTTGTGAGCATCACTGCTGGGCAGGGCTCAGCTCAGAGCAGCGGCCATGCACACAGGCTCGAGGGTTTACTGACACAAAAACACACAAACTCTTCCCTGCAGCGCGTGATCCCTTGTTCCAAGATGTCTCCGCGCACCAAATGTTACCAGGCCCAAAAGGTCTCTGATTTTCTTCTAAAAACTGGTAACTACTTATTAAAGGTAATTATTAAACTTCAAGTTTCAGCAAATGCTTAAAATACAGTGTGTGGTAGGAGCTCATATAAGCTGCACCTGTAAGTGACATCTTTGCAATGCTCTTGTACATAGGAGGCTCAAAGCTATTTCTTGCCAGCAGCAGTGATCCGCAGACTTTAGATGTTGTTAAAAAGCTTACAATATCAGCAGGGCAACTGCTGCCTCCATTAGAAACATGATACTAAGATGCTGATTAATACCAGGAGGGGGCTTTAATCAGCCAAAGCCATATGCTATTTCACTTAAGATGAAAGTGCAAATGATAATCATTATTTCAGAAAGGATGTATTTAAAAGAAGAGCAGAACAGCAAGTGGCATCTTTTTATCATTAGAGCTTCTTCATGCAGCCCCTTTTTTTCTAAAGCTTTATAAGCTTTTATGAACATCTGGATCATTTCTTCATTATATAGTCTTCCAATATCATTATGTTTGATGTAGTGTTTTTAGTGGAGTTATGCTAAATGTCTAAATATACAATTAATTCCTATTAATTATAGTTTTCAAACTGGTGAAATTATCCATCATTAACTTAATCACTTGTATTTTATCTTAAAATTGTATTCACTCTTTTATAATCCCTACATCTGAAGCCATTTCTTCCCTGGGCTTTGTGTGATGTTTTGCATGCTGTTTGTGTAAAGGTTTGCCAGCCATTTTCAACTGCTTGTAGAACTGAGGCTGCCAGCGGCAGGCCATTTTAAAATAGAACCTAATTCAGCTCAGTTGTTTTACCAAGAAGTGCTTCAGAGAGAAGGGGAAAAAAGAGGTGATTTTGGATCTGCAAAGGGCAAGACTTGATTAGACCTGATGAATCTTTAGTTCTGTATTCCTCACACTAAGGTGAGGGGGTGAGAGAGGCTTAACAAGAGCCGAGTAAAGGAAGAGAGTTATTCACTGGTTTCCTCTTCACGTGGCAGTAATTCAGCATGAAAAGAGCCAAATGATTTAGAAGTCTACATTGACTGTACTTGAAGAATTAGGAGCATCTTTAATGTCCAGTTACAACACAGCTAAAGAAAAGGACCATCTCCAAAGCTTTTTTTGAACACTCTGGCCTCATTTTAGGCTTCTTCTGTGGCTTAAATTGGAACTTATATTATGACACATTAGTCAAATGCCTCCCCTAGTTTTAAAGCCTCAAGTTGAATGGATATTCCCTTTTCTTTCATATGGCATTTGCAGAAAGCAAAGCACAAGAATCAAAGCATTAAAAACACCAGAACAGAGCTGCTCGGCTCTCATCAGTCTCCTTTCAGGCACTGAGGGGCAGAAGGAGTGCAGCAAACCAGAGCTGCTCTTTGCACTGATGAGACACCGGTATCAGCTTTGTGGTATGTGGTGTGTCCAGCATGGAAAAACCCAGTTACTGTCATTGTCACTTGTTTGGCTCCCAGCACTGCTCCTTCCTGCAGGAGCACCTGGAGTCAGGCTGAGAACAGCCCTTGGTTCTCACTCCAGCCAAGAGGTTCCCAAGCCCCGAGTGCCCTGGGGCTCTGTCCGTGCACAGCCCAGCAGAGCACAGCCACGGGGAGCCTGTGCAGCACAGCAGTCCATCCTCCCAACACAAACCTCCCTGGCAGTGCCTTTCTGATTTGGTCTGAGGCCCATGAAAAGCTGTCCATCTTCTGGACTCTTCCCTCACCACAGCCCAGGACATTCCTCAGGCGCCTGGTTTGACACACCTCAAGGAATGAAGTCATCGAAAGAGACAGTTCTCTTAGAGGTTCGGCATCCTGAGCAGCTATTTTCTAATCCCATCACTCTTCTCCACTATTGTAGATTTTTGTCAGCTGGACCTGAAGGAGCCTAAATGACAATCATATGCATCCTTTACAAGGAATGTAATATTACCCTGATTTTGTTCTAAGGGCTCACAGAATGCCTCCTCTGCTTGAATTTACATAAGAACTGTTAAATACTTCAAGAGCACAAAGACCTTTAATTTCAGAAATAAAGACTTCTTGTCTTTGCTTTCACTGGCATTTTGGGGTAACAAATACTTTCTCCAATTTCAAATCTTCAATTCAAATGTCTCCTATAATTTCAGAGAACTCTTGTTACAGCTCTAGATGTCCCATTCTTCTAGTCTGCTTATTTAGGATATTTACTCATGATAAGATGTGATACCAAATGATCATTTGGGGCTCAAGGTTCCTTGAAGGAATGCATTTCATTTACAGTTCCAGCTGCCTTGGAGTCACAAAACCATGTGCTCTTGTTCTGACTGTCCTCCAGGCTCCCATTTTAGGAGACTAACATAATGAAACTACAGTTCCCAGCACCTTAGATTACAAAGAAGCAGATTCTGCATTGCTTACCCTCTTCCATAGCATGTTGGAGAGGCACTGAGCAGGAACTAAAGTTTGTTTTATTCCCTCTGTAGTGAGACAAGGTTGTTTCTCGTTTTGAAAACTATTGGCAACATGTGAGACCCAGCAGCAAAGTTGTATCAGCTGGGGATGGGATCCTTTGGTCTGTTTTAATCACTGCTCTATTTCCTTTCAGCTCCTGCCCCTCCTTTGGCTTTGCTCTCATTTTTACTCCCCTCCTCTAAACAGAAAATTTAAAATATAAGAGTCAGGCATCCGACCCACGGCTCACCTCCAGGTGTGCCACAAAATGTCTGCTCATCACAGGGGCTGCTCTGGCTCCAGAGGGCAAAGCTTTTAGCTTTGATCACTCCAGATGTATTTTCTTCTCATAATAAACTGAAAATTACTATCATCCCTTTTGAGTCCCCAGCAGCTCATTTGCCCTTTATTTCTTCAGTAAGGCACTCTATGAATATAGTGGTAAAAAGCTACACAGTCTAATGCAGTTTTAAACCAAAATTCAGAAACAGCAAAACTGAATTGTCTTTCCACAAGTAAATTAGCTGCCAGGTGCTCTGAGATCAATACAGCAACATCCAGACCCTGCAGGAATTTAGGATTCTCTTCAGAAGTTTCTAAGTTAGGCTAACAAGGATGGCCCAAAGTTGGCTTTTTGTAGTTCTGCATAATGTACATACCATTCCTTTGCAAATCCCTCCTGACTAAACACAGGAGAACACTCTCAGTTGCTTCTGGGTAATGCAGGAGACATTCACATGGCCACTCCTCAGACTTACTCTGGAAAAGAGACCATGACTGATTCCAGAATATAAGAAACACTGGACGAGGTCTGTGCTGCACCTAGACCAGCATTCTGTCTCCAGCAATGGAGAAGTGACCTTTAAGCTTGGCCCTTATTTCCTGTATCTCAGCCAGTTTTCAGTAAAATAACCTGTCCACTAACATTTTTGCAATGCAGATTCTTCAGCAGCCTTTTGTGTGTAATGTTCAGAAAGGTCTTTTGAAAATCGAAATATTGATGTGCACATGCTTATTGACACCTCATTGATCAGGGGCAGGACTTCCTTTTCCAGAAATTCTTGCCCAGTCTGCCCTCACTGTTCTGTTTATCCCAGGATCCCCTCCAAAGCTCTTTTAATATTTAATTTAGTCACCATTTGAGTAACCTCAGACAGAAACACTCAGGTGAAGTCTGCGATTTCTCATGTTCTTCAGGCATAGTTCACTCCACCAATGCCACAGTGTGAATGGTCTCTGAGCATTAGTACAGCCTGCAGCATCCCATGGGTTCAGGCCATTGTGGTGCCACGGGTGATAAAAAGCTTGCAGCTGCACCCAGATTTGTGATATAAACACAACATTTTGTACCTTCACTACTGCCAAAAAACAGCCCCTTCTGGAGATCTTCTTTTCAATTTTCAATAAGATTCTTTAGAATGAATACCCAGAACCTTTAAAAGATTAAGGTGCTTGGCTCCTATCAATCCCTTTGTTTACAGAAAGAGCTGGGAGCCCGAGGGATCTACAGGATCCAGGGCAAATAAACAAACCAGGAGATTTAGACAACACCACAAGGACTAATGACCAAGAGGCTCAGTTTGTATTAAGTTGCCTTGAGCTGGAGTCCCAGCTCTGGCAGACTGCAGGAACTTTGAAACTCTTTCTGTATCCACTGCAGTCTGTAATTATCTTGTCTGTTTAGATTGTGATCTCCTCGTGTCAGTGATTGACATGATACATTTGTACGGTGCCAGTAAAACAGGAGTCACAACACAGCCCAGGTTAGGACCCTGGGGTGCTGCTTTGGTAACAGCATCACTCTCCTCCTCTGGCATTGCAGTGATCCACAGCTACGTTATAATATCCACCTGCTCTGGGCCATCTGGTATACATAAATGTCCCTGTGTTTTTTCACATGTAAATATAACTCTTTGAAGATTCTTCTTATTGTTACCAGTCACTGCTTGTTAAGTGCTCTCCGAGTTTTCTGCCCTACAGGAGAGAGAGGTGGATCCCAGGGGCCCTCCAGTCCAAGGAGAGCAGCAAACAAACATGCAGTGGGTGAGGCAGGAGCAGGTTCCTGCTCAGTGTCCCCAGGAGGGGACTGCACTGGAGCTGCTGCAGGTTTCAGGGAGCTGGGAAAGGGCATAGGCTGTACATTCTGCTACCAGCCATGCTTTTGAGGGTGGAGAGAAGCTGCAGGTTCAGGAAGCACAGCACATGACACTGTGCTGAACAAGGAAGCAGATGGAAGGACAGAAGAGTGTGAAGCAGACAACGGGAACAAGAGAAGGGACAGAACAAAACCTGTTCTCTAGGGGCAAAGCAGATCAAAGATCTTAAAGCTAAAAAAAAATTTAAAATTATATAAAAGGGATTAAAGGGATGGAAAGTTTCAAAATTGGGAAGGGGGGAGGTTCTGGTTGTCACATACCTTCTAGTGTCAGAAAATGTAAGAAGATCCCCACTTTCTTCGCTATTGCAGTGACATCTGCCTTCCTGTGACAACGGCCGTGAGCTGCAGAGCTCGAGTGTGACAAACTCAGATTCCATAACAGATCTGCTCTACTAAGCAGGGATTATCTTTGCATAAGATTTGTATGAAGTGCTTCACACAACTGAAGCTGAATAGGGCTTTTAGACCCAACTACAGAACACAGGATACAAAAAAATTCAACAGCATCGCTCCCCCTGTATGCTGAAGCAGCATGCACCTCGTTGAAGCATTCTGCAGTCTGAGAGATGGGGTACATTTTGAACTAATTAATCCACTGGTTCTTCTATCTTTTAAAGATTCAAATGCCAACACCACCCCTTACCTGCCAGTGCCATTTCAATTCCCTTTGAAGAAATTGAACTGAGTTAGAATCATAACAAAATGAGGTGATTAAGACTCCCAGAATAAATACAGTTCCTTCTGCAGAAGTGTTGAGGGATAAAATTTTCTTGCTTCCAAATCTTTTGAGAATCCTGAAATTCTTTTCTTCTGTGTTGCATTTTGAAGTTGCTCCCCATGAATATTATTGTCAGACAACAGTAACTCTCCACCTACTGACTGTCAGTAGTTTTCACAGAGATGACATTTAAAAGACTCAGAGCTTGAAAGCTAATCTCTCTTCTCAAAAGTTATATTTCCCAGCAAATATTTGGATATATACTAGACAAATAAAGTGAATGCAGGTGTTCCTTGTAACTGTTCAACCAAAAAGATGAAGACTGTATAAGAATGGGACTTAATTTGACATAGTGTCCATTTCAGACCGGAGTTCTATGTAACTGCAATTCTTTAGGAAAACAACAATAATAATCTGAATTAAATTTTTCTTCTGCAAGTGCAATACGAAGGTTGATGCTGTTGTCTGTTGAATCCAGAGTTTCTATGAATAGTGGATCAAATCCTCCATGGCTCTCAGTGAGGAAAATATCCACGATGCCATGAGAGGTGTGATGGATGCATTCAGAGTATCAAATTGTTTGTAACCCAGTCTGGTTACAGCTCAGTGCTTGTGTGACAGGGTAGGCCTGAGTGTGCTCAGCAGCCCAGAGGAGTTCTACAGGCTGGGCTGAACTTCACCCTGTGACAGCTTCCCTAGCACCTGCCCCAGAGGCACCTGTGGTGAGCTGGAGGGTGAATTGAATTCCCTCACTGCACTAGGAACATGTCTGAAGTCCTTGACAGCATCTCAGGACTATTTTTGCCATCTCTTTTCTTAGATATTTTTATTATTTTTTAGAACTATCCAATCCAATTGCACTTCAAACTAAGCCTAAGTTTTGAATGGCAGCCAGAGACCTCAGGCATTCCTTTTAGACCTTAAGTTGGAAAGTCTCAGACGTTGCACACCAGCTTATGACCAGACACATTATTTCAGCTGTTCCTCTGGCTATGGGTCACCCCTTTGGCCTAATCAGTCAGATGAATGCACAAACATTTTCTGTAGCTTTTCCCCTATGCTTGAGGGCATGAGATGTGATTACAGACCCTTGCGAGAACTTGATGCAAGAGTGAAGAAACCACCCTCTGCCCCACTGCTCCTGTAACCACTGCTGCACAAGGATCTTCTTTCTTGCTCCCATATTCTGCTCAAACCCCAAAACATGGTCCTGAAGCTTTGGCTCAGTGAGGCTCTATCTGTGGGCAGTGACATTCAGCAGGAATTTTTCCAAGAGCTCTCCACAGTGCAGTGCAGTCACACACCGTCTGCAGGAAAGATTTCCCATTCTCGAAATTTCCAAAGCATTTGTCTGTTGGACATGCAATCCAGAGGTTGATGATAAAACTATGAAAAAAGTCTAAGTTTAGAGGAATTATTTAGCATTTGAGACTTAAAATTGGGCCAGATCCCCCTTGCTTATATCCATGATCTGTAGGTTAGGAGGTACTATAGCCAGCTCAAAGAATTCACAATCAGAAGGTCTCTTTTCACTTTCGTCCCACCTTAACTGAGAAAAAAACATACCTCAATGTTGACTTTGGATTTTTCCCAAGCCTCTTCCACACCTAATCCTCTTCAGTCAAAATAGTCTGAATCTGGCAAGGAGATCTGGAAGAAAGTAAAGGTCCCCTTTTATCTAGTTTTTTTTTTTTTCTTCTCTGCACATTATTTTGTTAAAGTAGAACAGAGAGGAAGAAAAATTCAAGAAATACAAGAGATAATTCTTTAGACTGATAGCTTTCCAGAGAAAACTTGTGCATTCTCTTTAACAATATTGATATCTTCTCATACGATGTCCCTCATGTAAGAACGAAAGCAGATAAGTTGTCAATGTTCCCATGTATGATACCCTCATTTCTCTTGTATAAGTTATTATCCCAAGGCTACAAATTTTCCAGGGAGTTTTATGCAGCTCAGAATATGTGTTCTTAAACAGGAAAAGTCATTCAATATTTATATTTGTCTCTCCCCCGTATCCAGAGTGCTAGTAAATACTGTTTTCTTGTGGTTACTCTCAACTAACAGAAGAAAAGCCTGATGAGAATATAAGTGCCCTGACTGAAGCTGTGCAGTTTTATCCCCTATTTCCCTGGATTCCTGTGGATATCCTTCCCTTAACTATCATACCTGAAACATCCAGTCATTTCTATGTTCTGACAGGTATTTCTGATCTTAACGGGCAAGACTCTGTGTCATACAGGTCACTACACACAGAAGCAGCCTGGCTATGCCTGGAAACCCACCTGTATACACTCCTTATTCAGATCCACCCCACTGCAACAGGCACCGTCGCAAGGTTTCTATGCCCTGTTCATCAGTCTAAGGGGTTTTGCTGTCTCAATCCTGTTTGCAGCAGACAGATGGTAATATTAAGACATTGCTGTATTTCAGAGTGAACCCCTGCAGAGCTGTCTCAGCAAAGCAAAAGCCTGTCTGGCGCAGAGCCCGGGCTCCCCTCGCAGCCCCCGTGGGTGCTCCCTGCTCCAGGGCAGCGTGCCTGGTGCACTTGCTCTGTGAGTAAATCAAGCAAAGCACACACAGTTCAGCAAACCAACCTTTTACAGCTTCAGAAATAATGAAAAGGAAGCATAAATTTAATGGCAGCAACCCCAAAGTAGAGGCACCCTCTTCTGCAGCTAAGTTTCTTGTAACATCACTTGATGTCGTGGTGCTGAAAATGATGGAGTTTGGGTCCAGAAAGTGCCTTCCCCTTCATCCCAACACTGCTCAGCCTCCCCAGGTGACTACCACTCTGTTAGAGTTTCTAGATCCTGGGAACAAACCGAGTTAAATAATTGACACTTTCCTTTGTTTGATTCAGCATACAGCTTTTGCCAGTGTTCAGACACTAGACACCACAAAGCAGCCACTATAAATTTCCAAAATGCACTGTGCTGGCTTAGACTTTCCTCTCTGATGCCTTTCCCAGTATTAACTCTGTATCTTCTCAAAATTACACATTGTCAAATTAAGCACAGTTGGTGGCACATTTATTATTGTTAAGCAAAGCCAATGAAAAAGCATTCATTTCTTACAGAACAACAAGGATTTTTACAGTATTCCTGTCTTGGTTCCACACTTTTTAAAAAATCCACTTTTTCTTAATCTCCTAAACTTGGGCTAAGCAGAGTTTCGAGGTTTGCAGAGCTGTTCTCCAGCTGAGTGTTTCCTTTTAGATATGCACACCTCCTTGTTGGACATTCATTATCAAACCTTGTGTTTGCCTTTTATCTACAAGTCCTCTTCAGTGTTCAGCATAAACTACATGGACACCTTGCAGATTGACATTTCTTCATTCATGCTTTACCTTAAACAGCATGCGAAGACATCAAAGAAGAGGAGCCGACTTTGATGTTACAAAATGAAAAACGCCTCATGATTTGCCAAGACCAGGGGAACTTGTAGTTTGCTCTTTTTTTTCCCTTAAAGAAATACTACTGCTTTCCCCATGGATATGTGAAAATCTTTGCCATTTTCACCAAACCTCTATAAACATTTTGTTCCCAGTAAAGAGACAAGCCAGATCTCATTGCAGTCTGTTAAAAATGGGCCCCAGGAACTAAACTACAGTGGTTTGAACACACCCCTTATTTAAAGAGCTTTTTTGTTTCTCACCTGTGACTTAGCACACCATGAGTGTCACGACCCCCAGCATCACCTCACTAATAATGATAATGGCAGTGCATGTGCTGTGTTTTTCATTCACAGGTCACTGAGAGGGGTTTAGAAAAACATGGTCACTCCTATACTGCAGATAAAGGAATTGTGCAATGAGAGATGTTATTTGCTTTGGCCATGACAGCAAATAGCCAGTAATAAAACAGAGCTGTCCCAATTCCTTGCGGACACTTGGCTCAGCAGCTCACTCTGATCATGAAATCAAAGGTGATTTCCTCAGCACCATAACAAACACAAAAAGGGCCAATAACCCTGGGAGGAGGCCAGGCATACCTTGTCAGAAGGTGGCACACAGCACAAGAGGAAGCACCAGTTTTGGTCACGTTCCTATTGTTTTGAATACTGGGAAGGGAGGTTTGCTTTGCGTGTTTTCTTTCGCTGTATGAAGTGAAGAGCTGCCCTGTCCTTATAAGGACAGAAGGAATGTGCATAATTAGTCCAAGGCTAGAGAACAGAGACATTCAAAATGAACATTTGTTATTGATTTCCCAGGCAGCAGTGGAACTGAGAAGAATATCATGAGAGGAAAAGATACGTAATTAAATGCGATTTGCTTGAATGCTGCCAAGCTAGGTCATTGCATATGTATCATTCGACTGCATTGCTTCAACATAAAGTGCACAGTCCCCTCCCTGGCACAAAATCCTTTGATTAACCAGCTTCTCTTCACTGGTGGAAGGGGCCAGCCCCTTTGTTGTTTTGCTGCCGGCAGTGTTGCTTGTGCTATTTCTTTAAGACTCTTCATCAGATGTGGTTTGTCAGGAACATGCCCAGACTGTAAGTCAGAACAGTGCTCATTTTCTTTGATGTGCATTTGTAGTGTGCCTTCTCCAAAAGGAGGGGAAGGAAAACTTTGGTCGCACTGTTAATCTGGAGCAACTGGATGTGAATGGACTGTGCACAAACTCCAATGTTGGCTACTCCCTTCAAACAGAGTTTTATCAATAATTGGTGCCAACACAAGAACATATGTCACACACTTAGCCACGACCAACTCAGAAGGAATGTGCTCAATCCAGACCTTCTGCTATAGAAAGATTTTCTGGTTCTAGTTTAAGGCCTGAATTTTTCCAAAACAAGACAAATAGCTGCTTTAACCTCATTTATCGTTGTATTTTGCTCAAGACCAGCACAGATACGATCAGTTTGGCTGTTTGGCTCTGGTGTTATAGGTTTTGTACTCGAGGCTTTTACCCTCAAGTGTTTTGCATATTAAAATATCTGAAAGGGAAAGGGTTACACTTCCTTGAAAGTCCACTTGAATGGCTGTGAGAAGAGAGCCAAAATGGTAATCACATCCCTATGAGATCATATTGAAAGCAGGCATGCCTATTGCACAGAGTCTTCTGATGTTGCAGGGGTCTGTAAAACATTTAATCGCTGGAGTTTCAATACGTTGAGATTTGTTGTGAGTGCCGTAGAGAGCACTCGTCTTAGATAAAATGCTGCCTGGTAATGCTCTTACAGCTACATGAGCCAGAATGCAATCGAATATCCATGGTGATTTAGCCTTGCACCGTCATCCCAGAGAAGGGGATGCAGGATTTTCACAGCTACATAGCAGTGGATTAATATAACTATTCATTACAATTCATGGGAGGCCTGATCCAGCCTCTGTCAGTGGAAGGAAAGATGCCATTTGATTTTACTGTGAGTCTGGATGGGGTTTTGTGTGTCTAATCCTGTAACTGCCCTCCACTACCACAGAAGCTTCTCCAGGGCTCTCTATTACTCTGCTGCCCAGGTGGCACCTCTACAGCTGCTGGTCTGCTCTTATCACTCCGTGGAGCCCAGGTGATCCTAATTCTTCCAGGCAGCTGAGCATTGCCACAGAGAGGTTTAATAGCTAAACCTTGTCTACCTTGCTTTTATTCATTCAAGCTTGTGAAATTCTGACTGACCTAAAATTTAAGTTTGGCATAAACCACGTCAATGTCTGTCTCAAAAAGAAATGAATAATGGAGTTTTGAAGATGGCTCTGCAAAAACTCACAGATGAGACTGTGCGTGGATGAAACCCCAGCAGCTCCGCTCGCAAAGTACCTTCTCCTCTGGCCCCAAGTGTGCAGGGAGCCAAGAGACAATCCTTGTCAGCCTATCTTCATTAAACTGACAGCAATCTCTATCCAGTTAAGCTTGCACCGAATAAACCTTTTATCAAGAGTATATTTTGAGGAAGTGCTTCTCACGATGACGTGGTTTGAAGCTTACTTTGAAAGATGCAGGAACCAAGCTAAAAGTGGACCAAGATTAAAGAGCAAATCACTCACACCGTGGGTCTATCCAGATGACCCCTTCTGGTTTCTTGCAAAGAGCCAAACCTATAAACTGTCAATGCAGCTTGAAATACTGAAGAAATCAGAAAGGTAGTTTATGCTTCCCAAGGGGTTAAAACAAAACACCTGAGCCCATTTTATTGTAAAGTTTCTCTCTTTGCTGCCATTACTGAGCAGCAGAATGAGCAAGTTTGTAGGCACCAAGAGTAAAAGATGGTTCAGTATATGGTTATATTTTGTCCTTTGTGCCTATACAATCCAAGTACACATTAGATGAAAAACCTACCTGGGGTGCTAGAGCCAAACAAATGAAAAGGATGCCTCTGACCAAAGAGCACTGAGTTTTCAGACACAGCTCCTGAAATATGCCAGGTTTAAGAATGGAAGCCTCAGAGCATCAATCCTTTCCCCTTGGCTGACAGGCTCTTGTGAAAGAATAGAAGAGGTTTTCCAGCAGATATTTTGAGCGTCAGGGAAAAAAAAAACCCTCATGAATTAATGTGGATTTTGAGGAGAATGATATTGCCTAAAAATACCATTGTTAGTACAGGCTTTTTTTGACAGACTTGGCAGGTTTCTATAGCACCTTCTGACTGTATGGAGTTATGTGTGTGACTTAACCTTTTTATTTCTGCCTTTTGGAGTTTAGTCTCTGTCACTGTTGCCCTCTGCATTCAACTCCTCTGAACCCTCAGTGCTCCTGACACTCATTGTTATTCTGCTCTCTGCTTTCAACAATATTCCAGTGAGATTCCATCCCTGTCAAAGCACTGACTCGGTCTACCTTAGAAAACTCTAAGGATCTGTGAGACAAGTGAATATTTCTAGTTTCACTATCATTATTAGCTGGCCAAAATGCCAGGTTTAAAATGTTTAATGGAAAAAAAAAAATGTGTTCCCGTTATTTATATCACTCCCAGCAAAAGCAATTTCATATTTTAATGTTTTGCTGTGCTTGAAGGTTGAATATTTTTAAGAACTCTTTGTCAGCATCACATTCACTTCCCACCTGCTTTGCTGCTGCTGCCCAAGTCCCACACCATGGCCTCAATTTCAGGCTGCCTTCCAGATGTTGTTGAAAAGAGCTGTTTGGAGGCATAAGGATTAGCCAAGAGAAATCCTGTGTGATCCCTTTGTTTCATAGGCCAAACACTGAAAAGCACACCATCTATAAACCATACTTACACCCCTTTTTCGTGAGCCTGAAATAAGGTCTGGTCAAACCACCATAAATGTTCTCATTAAGCATTAGCTCTTTTCAAACCACCATAAATGTTCTCATTAAGCATTAGCTCTTTCTTAAGGAAATAGTTGTCAGTACCAACTGCAAGAAGCCCTTTTTAGCTTTGTAAAAAGCTGTGTAGCAGCAGACTAGAGATGGGAAGGTGAAGGAAGCAGATTAAGCTCTCATGCAGGGTTGTGTCAGTTTAAGACAACCACACCCTGTAACAAACCACATCTTCTTCTGTAGCAGCAGCAGCCACTTCTCTTCCCTTTTTGATGTGTTCAGACATCAGGGAAGTTCCCAGCCTGCAAGGGCCTTATTTCTAGGCACGGTTCCAGCCAGGCCCAGGACTTAGTGAGCTGCAGCCAACAGGGACTGCCGCTCCCCGAGGCCAGGCTGCAGCTTCTGCTGCCCCTGCACTCCCTGCAGCCCCCCTGCAGCGCTGCAGGACCCTCTGACAGCCCAGTATCTCACCTGAACACGGCCAGTAGCTCCCCAAGAGAAAAAACAACGCCCCCACCCTCTCTGAAATCCCATCCCATAGTCGAGTACTAAACCAGACACAAACAAAAGTGGAGGCCTAAATGCAAAAAAATCACCAGAATCCCACCAGCAAGACCACCACCCAGCACAAAGGCCAGAGAGCTCTGGAGAGGACAGGACCCCCCGTTTGCCTCAAGAGAAGCCTTGGGAAGCAGCTCCTCAGCACTCAGGAGTTTATCCCATCCCTCAAACACATGCAGCACGGGCTGCTGTCAGGACTGTGCTGCTATGCTGAAATACCTGCTAGCATTGCCCATTTTGGTAATATTTGGTAGGACAGAACTGGGACCTTTATGCTGCATCATGATGTCTGAAAATTTCATAAATAAACCCATTCATTGTGCCTAATGAACTAACCTCATGTGGCTGTAAGCTCTGGTAAGGAAACTGGTCCATTTCCTCCACGCTGGCAGATAACAAGCACTACACAGCAGCGACCCAAACACTTCTGTGACATCTTCCAGAAAACAAGGGCTAGGTTGTATTTGACACAGCTCTAGGACATCGTACAACTGTAATGTCAGGTTTATCTTTCCCTCATTGTTCTTCTGCAGTTTTGGGAGAAAACCATTTCACCTGTCTTTAAAGACCTAAGAAATGCTACTGGAATTTAATTATTACATTCATCCATCTAAAAATATCACCTACATGCTTGTCTCCTTACCTGAAAAGCTCAGAAGTAGACTTAGACATGAGAACTCCATCATTAATAAACAAACAAAGAAGAGGGGGAAAAAAATCAATCTATTGCAAATGGCCAATACAGCAAATAAGAGCTGACACTTATTGCTAATTGAAGTACTACAATATCAAACAAAATTATTAAGGACTAAGCTGTGCCTAACAAAATACATGAGCAATTTAGGGTCTTACTGTAAAAAAAATAGCAATATTTTATTTGATTCATCCACAGCACAGCAGCCCTAACAATGTGTTTCTATGTTCCAGGGCCTGACAGCTTACAGGACATCAGCTCTCCTGTGCATGAAGATGGAGCTTTGTTCATCCTTAGTTCCCTCAAGGAGCCAGTTACTCGTGGCTGAAGTTAAAAAAGTTTGGGTTGAACACTTAGATCACAAGGACTGAGGAATGGGACTGTTAAAAGATTAAATCAGGAACACCTTAGAAAAAAGGTCACAATAAAGCAAGTGCATGTAACTCGTCATAGCTGGTGATCAGGCACAAAGTAGCCAGCAATGATTCACCCTTCTGAAAACTCCAGGTTTCAGCTGAGAGATCAAGCCTGGAATTAAAATAGAGTTAAATTTAAATCCCAGAGTTCACTGGATGCTGTAGTGGAGTAAAAGGAATTCTGTCCTATGCCTTGAGTTGAAGTAGCTTAGCAAGGCAAACTTAAAGCTGACTCTTATACTTAGAAAGAAGAGCATCTCTCCACACTGAACATTTTCATCCTTCAATCTCTAGCTGCGCATCATTGCAGACAAACACCTCAAACCTGTCACAGCCCCTCAAGCTTTACAACCTATTACCTGCTGCAAAACCACACTTGAGCCAAGCCTTCCTTGGAACTTGCTAGAGCAGCTCATGGCATTACTGCCCCAAAGTGTGCCTTCTGCCTCCTGTTGGAGCATAAGAGACTTTGAAACATCACAAATTCATTTTCCACATGGAAGATGATTTTCAGATTAATTTATCTCTTCTATCCTTAAGGTAGTTTTCCACCCAGAACTCTGAGGCAAAAAAGGACGGCAAGAGGGTGTGGGGGGTTTGGTGAGTCCTGGCTCATATGCAGTCTACATCAAAAGTTACCAGGGCTACAAACCAGTTAGGGAGCAAGCTGACAGACCTAACCAAGACTGCTGAGCCCCCTGAAGGAAAAAAGAAATGGCTGAAAGACATCAGAGGAAGAAAAATAAAAAATTAAAGTCCATCCTGTTGTGCTAAGCTGGTCAGAGCATGCCCACTTCATCCTATTTAGGGTGAAAGTGTCTAATATTATATCTGACTGGTAAAAAATAAACCAAAAAACACCTAAAGCAAGAAACTTAATTCAGAAGTTCTGAGCATTTTCCGTGCTTTTCCCCTGCCAGGCGGTGCTGCTGAGGACGCCCTGGCAGACAGGGGCCGGCAGAGCCTCTCCTGGGAGGAGGGCTGGCTGCCACCAGGGCACAGCCAGGGCTGGGGGAGAGGTGATTCTCATCAAAGTGATCGAAACAGAGCCGATCAAAACAAGCAGAAGGCACTGTTCTCTTTGCTCTGCACACTTTGTACGCTGCCCCTTGGGAGCTCCATCAGCCCGCATGCTTCATGTTTCTGTCTTGGGTCTGATGGCATACAGCTGTTCTCTTCAGCATCGCTGCCTGTGCCCTTTCCCTGCTCTTGGGGTGGGCTAGGAAATAGGAAAGGTGGCATTGCCTCGAGTGTAGCCCTCTGCCAGCCCTTGCTGATTGCCTAAACCAGAACATTTGGGCCCCAATCATGAGGCAAATTGTTTCATTACCCCATGGGGGTTTTCCCACCTGGCCAGTGACGGGAAGGAATCCCACAGTCTCAGAGTGTAAATCCCATCACAGGACCACCCTTCAGAACCAAAATGCTGAAAAAGCCAAAACATGTACCCTTTTCAGGGCAGTCTTACCTGCTGGGGTGAGGGGGAAGCGTTCTTGAGTCACTGTCAGCATGAGGCGAGGGGACAGAGCTGGTTCCGCTTCCCACCTCAGCTGAGGTGGATTTGTGGCAGAAGAACAAGCCCTGGACATGAAGCATGAAGGGATATAGATTATTTCAGGATACTGAGACCTGGCACTTTCCCCATGGCCTGCCATGGCAGACAGTGACCAAGATTGTGCAAGAAATAAAAAAAGTACTCCAGAACTGAGGTTTTGGTGATCCATTCACACTAAAATGCAGGGAAAAAATATCTACTGAAGATGCCCAGCTAGCCAATGAGGCCAAAACTGGGAGAAGACTGAGGAGTGAGGCGTGAGCTCCCACTCCTGGTTGCCTCTGTGTTCAGCATCAGGTCAAGCCTCAGCACCCCTCTTCACAGCACAGGAAGGAGGACAAAGCCGGCTTTGTAGCCTGAGTCTGCCCAGGGAATGCCCCTACGCACTACTTCTAATAAATGGAGGTCTTCAAAATCCCTTGGCTGGTGTCACTTCTTGCAGAGGGTGTCACAGCCTTGGCCTTTTGGCTGGGACATTCCTTTCTCCCAGCTGGAATGCAGCCGGCATCCCCAGGCCTGGCTGTAACCTCCCAGCTCAGACAGCAACTCATTTTTCTGAGCAGTTGAGAAGTCACACACCCATCTACTCCCGAGGTTTAACCATATCAGTATCCTCCACCTCCTGCCCCTCACCCCCCCATTCATTTTTGTCTCTTGTAATAATTTTTTTCTCACATTCTAGAAATCCCTGCTTCGCTACCTTGACAGAGATGTTAATGTCAGGTGCAGCACATCATGCCACACTCATGAGTTTTACATTCCTAAGACATGCCAGACTTTGATACAATTACAGCTCGGCTGCATATCTTAATTTATGTTACAGTGTTGCTGCAGTGATATCAGAGACAAATGTTTAATTCACAGAAATTCGGTTTCAAGCTACAGTCCCCGAATGCAAACAGCAGACTTCAATATTTTTTCATCAATTTCTTAGTTCATAAAAATCAATTTTTGTAGAGTTTTTACACTGTACATAAAAGACTGTGGCATCAATTAGCCTTAATTCTTTTTTTTTTTTTTTTTTTTTTTTTTTTCTTTTTTGGAAACCTCTTTGTAAGAAAATCTCATATTTCAGCAATTTGCATTATCCACACAATCTGCTTTGAAGTTCTAAGTTATGGTAAGAAAAGGATCCACTTATCTGCACATAAAAAATGTTCAAAGCTTATAAATTCCCTGAAACAGATGTACATTATCATTGGATTTGCCTTTCTCTCTTTGCTGTTGCATGGCTAATAGAGTTTCATGTGCCCCCTCACATCCTCCCCATTTAGCATCTTTTCTCTACAGAAGCATGCACCCTACTGTGCCAATCCACACTTCAAAGATTTCTGTCTATCTATTAGAAACAAAGCACAAAGTGAGAACATATGGCCCCTTTTAAATTTCCCACATTTAAGTCAATATCGTTTCTTTTCTCCTTTGGCAAAGAAACATAATAAGGTTTATCTTCTCCCTTCCTAAATCTGCTGGCTCTCTCAAACTGCTTGTGCCAATTCAGCAGTTACTTTGCAGTATCAGACTTGGCAGCACATATGACAACAAAATCTCTAATTTTTTAAATTGCTTTTATTTCTTCAGATCAAGAAGATGCATTTAAATGATGAAAAAGGACAAAATGTAACTGCACACTTTCAGATAAGTGGATTTTAAACCCATGAAAGGGCACAACAGAAAGTCAACAGCAAAAAAAAAAAAAATTGTCTTGTTCAAGTCTTTTTCACGGTGACATCTTTCAGAGCTGACTAAAGGCATGGAAGAGTATTCTGGAATCTAAAGCCTTGCTGCACCTGCTTGTCACACGTGCCAGAGCCTCCACGGCTCCCAGCGCTGGGGCTGAGGGGGCGGTGGGACGCGGAGGCACTGACACCGCCGTGGGGACGAGGCGCTGGTCCTCGTCCCGGTGACTTTGGCGGCTCTGCTCTCTCTGTTGGTGCCGCAGAGGCAGCGAGCACACCTCCTGTGTGCCAGGAGGGTGTCCTGGGCCGTCCCTTTGGAGTGCCCTGCACGTCCTCAGGGAGATTGGGAAGAGGGCACGCAGGATGCTCACGGTGAGATCTGCTGTTCAGAGGATTTCCTTTGCAGCTGTGGGCTACAGAAGCAATATCCAAAGGAACACAGGCTCCAAGTAAAACAAACTTCGTTAACTATTGTTAGAAAGATCAGCAGACACATAATATCCTGTGAGTGCCGGATTCCTGATTCAATTATAGCAAAAGGGATTGCAGTGATGATGTTTTCAGCGGAGAAAGGCATCAAAGTCCTGCCCTGCTCCTGAAAACACAGACTTGCTCCTTTAATTCATAGCTACCAGCTAAAATGACTTGTGTTTCAGGCTCATAAGATATCAAGATTGTAAACTTTGAATTATTTCGGCATCCACTTCTTAGACCAGGAAAGTTCTAATAAAAACCCGTCCCTAATCAGTGCAAGCTCTGAGTCTCCCAAGGCCCTGATTCCATGAGAGTATGAATTGAATACTTCTGTTGATCCAGTAAAGCTGCACAAAATGTCCAGTGAAATCTATGGGAGTCACATGCTCAGAGCCATTGAGGGTTGTGGTCCTAGCAGATGGCACATTCAAACAGCAAGTTGTGATTACGGACATCAAAAGTAAAAAACATTCCCTGAAAAGGCTGTAAAGAGACCGGAGGAATGTGAGGCCCACAGAGCTGCCTTATTGCTTCCCTTCATATTTTTGCACTTACTGGAAACTCCGAGTCTCTTTAATTGAGCTTTTCCTCCCCTCCACTCCTCGCAGGGTGAGAGGGTTAATTGCTTTGGACTGAAACATTACAGTTTTTGTACTCCTGCTTCCTTCTGGCACATTGAGTATGCAGAGATGCAGCGGGCACAGAGCACAGAGGAGCCCCAGCTGGGAGCAGGGACGAGAACAGCTCCAGACCTCCCAGCCGTGGGTATCTATGAGCACCGTATCTATGGCTTTGAAAATCAGCACGGGCCAAGTGAGACCTTAATGCTAATTGCCATAGCATTTCACTGTTTATCTTAGTCGAACTAGCATTACCAGTCATAGTTGTTAACAACCTCAAGTGGCACTTTATTCATCTATCAACAGCCTTACCCTGTGAACAAGCAAGCAAAGAACTATAAACACCCACTCCAAAGTCACTCTGTAGGTTTAAGCTGAAGCCCAGAGAAAAAAAGGCTATTCACAGATCATCAGAGAGCAGACAAAATACAACCTCAAACCAGTGTTTTAATCTACAAAGTTTTATTTGTCTTTTTGAACTTGTAAACCATAAAAAGAGCTTATCAAATATGTGAAATTAGTACAAGAAAAAAATGATGACTCATAATAAACTGCTTTGTAAGGTCCAAATTTCAAGACATGCATGGGGCTCTTCTGCTTCCATTTATGAAGCCGAAAACAAATTTGGCCCAGTTTGTTAGATGTTTTATTAGAAAATCCACAAAGCCTCAGCATGCTATACTTGGTGAATAGAACAGAATGGGCAGGATTAAATGCAAGAATAAGCTCTCAGCAGCAGAAGGATCTGAACCCCGTATCTTCATCCTCAAAACACCACACCGAAGGAGTACATACATCCCTTAGCTGGTAGTAATTAGAGGCAGCTTTGTCTCTGTGGGCCAGGCACTCCAAGGAAGACACAAACCCCAGCTCACAGACATGTCCTAGAACCCAGAAAGCACAATGCACATCATTACCGCTATGCCTGCTATTGCTAATGTTTGCCCATCGCCAAATTTATGAAGCCCCTTAACATTATGTCTTCAACATTCCTAAAAAAACTTCTGGAACTTTTGACTCTCAGACCCCAGAACACCAGCCTCATGAGACAACCACCGGGCCCAGTCTGTCATTCCTTGTGGTATAAAGATTATCCTTTGTGTCAGGAGATTTCACAGGCATAGTTAGTGCTTAGTGTTTAGAAAAATCAGGACAGATACTGAAATTTTGGGTAACATTGACCAACTTCTTTGTGTTTGTAGACAGAAAGAACTGATATCATTATTCAAAATGTGCTCTAAAGAATATTCAAAACATCTGTAGAAACACCTCTCCTTCCTAAAACATTTCCCTCACTTTGGACAGAGACTCAGGAAAATGCGGCTCCTTCCTTATTCTGCCATAGCCCCATATCTGCAACTTTCCTGCCTTGTGCCTCCCCCTGCACGCTGGAGAATCACCTCTTAAAGAAAGTCTTTCAAGTTTTCCCAGTGAAAAGCATTCTACAAACTACAGTTGCTGTTTTACGGGCAAAAAAATGCACCATAAGAGATTCATAAAAGTAGTGTGAATAAAAACTTCTCCATAGAAGACATTTTCCTGCCTCTGGTGTGTCTCCCCCTGCCCCTCTGTTGGACAGTTCTGTGCTATCCCTACACTTCTCAAATCTTTCCATCTTTCCCTTGCCTTTCTTCACAGCTCTAACCATCACAGTAATCTGCCTGAATAGTCCTCAAATCCTGCTAGCTTAAAACAAAGAAATTAGAAGACTTCATCCGTGTGACTCCTATCATTTTAGGTCATTTAGGATTGAATAATCTAGAAATATCTAGAAATATATAAAAATATAAAAGTAAATTAAAGCATAATTGAAAACCTCATTATTTAATAACTATAATCCAAGCTTCAAATAAGATGCATTTCAATGTATATTGAATAATATCAATATAATTTGTTTTTCTCTATCTATTCCTTTTAGATCATTTTAAGCACATTTTAAATACGCCCAGGATAACAAAAAAAAAAAAAAAAAAAAAAAAAAAAAAAAAAAAAAAAAAAAAAAAAAAAAAAAAAAGCCAGACCCTTCCAAATCAAATCAGCTCAACATCTGTTCAAATAGGCAAACAAAATACATTATTATGTCATAAATAGAGGCTGGTTTTGTTGTTAAGTGTGTTAGGAAAGAAATCTTCTTCCAGAAGCTATTTAGAAAACACATTAAGTTCAATTTTTAGTTCATGGATTTTCAAACATGTTTCTGCTGGTAGATTTAAAAAAAAAAAATCAAAAAAAAAAAATCTGACAATAAATAGGATGCTGAATAAGACTTGCTTCCCAGCAAAGCCATGAATAAGTCATGTTTGAAAATGTATTTTCAGATCTTGATGAATTGCATCAAGGTAATTAAAGGTGAGACTTGATTAGCTGACATGTTTCCAAACATGAACATTCTTGCCCGTACTCCAGGCAAAAATTATGGTGAATGTTTTTGCAAATTTCCTAGGATGATGAATTTTTCTCAAGTATAATCTAGGCCCAAAGGGGCCCAACTTTCCTGTTAATTGAAATACAAATGAAATCTGTCATTCAGTAATTGAGGTACACGATGACATACGGAGAACAGTATGCATTCATCAGAGCTGCGTGTTTGTGTGGCAACTTGTGGATCACGGAGCACACACAGTGCTCGTCCCTTTAGAAAAAAATCACCTCTGTCAGAATCCATTTTGTTCCACTCACTAACTTCTGCCAGAGGACACACTCACACACGGAACACACACACCTCTAGCGTCCTCCTCCAGCTAAACATTGCTGCTCTATGCTCACGATGACTGGAGCAGAGAGGCCGTAACAGAGGTCATACCTTTGCCCATCTATCTGGGGCTGGTCTGCCAATGTGCCAGGAGAATCTGTCACTCATCATCCAAGGGCAGGACTGGGTCTCCATCTCTAACAATGTCTAAATGACATGAGGCTGTTTCAAAGACATTTGGAAGTGCCTTGAAGTCCTCCAATGACATTGGTGTAGAAAAAATTTGCTGCTGATTTTAATTAATTGACCAGCTTGATCTCTTATGGCAAAACTTCCATTTGCTATTAGCAAACCCATCAGCAGTAAGATGCAGAGAAAATAAATACCGAAGCTACTGGCTGCACTTTATGTAGACTTCAAACCCACCTTCCTGGAATGAAATTAGAGGCACCCTGTAGCCAGTGGGAACCTGGCAGTCTTGCCAGAGATTTCACTGGGACAGGGATTTTAGTTCACAGCCTTAGTTTAGGTTAGTTTGTATTGTGGTCATGAAGTTGTGAGAAGAGCTTAGCAAGCCTTTTCAAAACACTGTCCTCCCCAGAACTGCAGCTGGTAGAGATGAGCAAAATTTTTCCATTGAATTTTTTCAGCAAATAGTGCAAACTTCAGGATTGACTTCATTTTGCTGAACTGTCTTGTGTAAAAACAGAAGAAGGAAGTGAAAAGTCTGGAGTTTCCATCTGAAATTACTTAATGCCACTCCATTTTACTTTTCCATATTAATGATATACTCAACTGATATTTTTTCTTTGGAAATAAATATTTTGTTTAACCAGAAACTAAACTCGGCCAAATTTTGATTCAGCTATGGTTTTGAACAACTTAAAACAATGTTTTTTGGGGTTTTTTTTAAGTAAAAGTTTTCAGAATGAATAGCAAGATGAAATATCAGTTACTCAACACAGGTCCAACAGCAGGGGACAAGAAATTTAAATTTGAAACTTGATATTTTAAATATTAGACCAAAGCATACCCAGTCCCTACGTAATTTCCTGATCCTGTTCCCAAAAATGTTAATGCAAGCTCTTTCATCAGTGGGATCTGCAAACACTGACAGCAATTGCAATAGGCCTCTGAAATCCACAACAAGAAGAAAGAAATATACTTTCTGAACTAGTAAAACTTTAATTAACAGGGGGTTCTCTTGGCACAGTTTTTGCTGTTAAATAAATAAAGCATTTAGTCAAAACCATCTATATTTACTATACAAAATACTGAAAAGCAAACATATTTAAAAGATACGGAAATTTAAGGTTCTGTGGAAAAAACTGTGCTACATGTTATTCACACTTATAATGCACATAACACAACTGCAACACAGTATTTAGATACTGTATATTCATACATGGCTGGTGTAGAGTTTTCATAAGGGGATGCCATGTTATTAAAATGAATTTTTGTTTCACAGACTCTGAGCAAGGCAGAATTTCTCTTTTGAATGTCCAAATGCAATAAACCAAAACAAATCAGTGCCAGGCTGTAACAAATGGTCAGTCGTGTTCCATGTCAGCGTTCACTTGGCACAGCCAGTACTGCACACTTCTCAGTCAGATGGGATTTTGGTAGTGGTGCTGTTTTCTTTTCCAGCAAAATATCTTTGGATGAAGGAGCAGTTTTACCCTTTTGCTGCCCTTTCTTAGAAAACCCCACAATTCTGAAAGCACTCAAGTTTTCCAGAATGTTTTCTGGTTTTCAGCGACAGTCTGCATTAAAAAAATAAAAAAATTTAAAAAATACTAAGAATAATTTCTACCTCTCGGTCTTTCTGATATATGCTCTACTGAAAAGAGAACAGCTTTAATTACTTCTTCAAAAGAAATAGCATGGCATCCCTTCTTAGATGGAATGTACACTGTGTGTTTGCATGCGGTATAATGTAAGTCACTTCAATACATCAGACTTTTTTAACACTATAATATAAATAAGCTTATTCCTTCTACTAGACATATAAATGCCTTTTTTTTTTTTTTTTGCAGTCCATAATTATATATACATTGAAAAAAGAATGATACACAAGCAGCAAAAGAGGCTTAGACTAGAACAACTCAGTGGTAACTAACCAAATTCGTGGCCTTTTCATATTTTCAACACAGAAAATTCTGCATATAAATATTTTTGGACTTTAGGAATTTTAAAATAAACAGAACGGTATAGTTGTCACACAGATCAAACACATTTTAAAAACATTTTGTTAGATTTTACAGAACACGCTGTTGACAGCTTAAAAAAAGTAAAATAAAATAAACCAGATTTTTTAAAGGGGACAAAAAGTCTAAACATCTGCTGATCCAGGGAGACAAGAGACGGACCTAATTACCATGAAGCAGTGATTATATTCCAATTCCACAAGAAGGCAAGGCTTCCCACTGTTCTTTACAAGGTGATGTCTCTGTGTTCTTAGAAAGGAAAACATCCCTCTAAAGCTGGTCAGCAGTAAGGTAATACCCCATTTTGGCCTGATCAAAACTCTAGCCAGAAAACAAAAAATACCCTAATCATAAAGGGCTTATAACAACATTGGATAGTTACATTTTACAATATATACTATCGACAAAATACCACAACATTAAAAATAATTAAAACCAAAAGCAAATACATTTATAGAACAATTATGTCTTTATGTAGGAGTTCTCTGCTTTAATGTTCCAAAAGAAATGTAGGTGTTTCCAGTCGCTTTCTACCTGCAAAATGGTGATCTGTACAAAACCCAGCTGAATCTATTTTAAATCTGGGCTCCACAGAAAGCAAAACTCAATGTACTGACCCCTTTTTTTTTTTTTTTTTTTTTTTTTTTTCCCACTCTTCCAATTTTTTTTGACCTTCAAATTTCTCAGCAGCCATTAAGGTCTTGTGAGTGTGGTCTGATTCTCCTTCATGGAATGGAAGCCCTTTGATATGGAAAAAGTAGAAGAAACCAGAAAGATTGTGAATGATGTTTTTTATACATGTCTCTAAAATGGGAGAAGCACAAATTGATAGGTGCTTGGGAAATTCAAATTGGAGGCACCAAGAAAATGTCATGGCATATGTTTCTAAAAAGTCGCTGTTGTGGAAAAAAACAAATATAATGTTAATATTCAAACCACAGATTTCTAAAACACAACAAAATGTACCTGAGAGTGTGCATATTTATATATATATTTATATATTTATATTTTATATATATTTGCCAACATTTAAAGTGAGAAAGTATATTTTCCTCAATTCTTTCTCAAAACAAAGAACTGTGGATTTAAACAAAACAAACCCCCCCCCCCCCCCCCCAATCAACCCCTATCCTTCTCAAACCCCCATGAACGATACTTATGGCCCAAGCACTAAAGGCTAGTGATGCTTTGCAAAACCCCATTTCACATCCTCCTCTTTTCAAACGGTACCCCAAACAGAGTGGAGAATAAGTGAGAGAAAAACCAAAAATAAAAGAAGTATATTTAAATATTACCCAGTATATAACAGACTGTACTTGTGTCACTGAAGAATCTCCAAGAAAATAAAGTGTAAGTCATACAAATGTAGCCCTGTTGACAAGTTTAGCTAATATTTCCTTGTAATGAAGATGATTTGAAAGGATGTGAACACAAACAGGCTACATGAACACAGTATATTAAAATTCCCCCCTGTAGCACATTACAATCAATAAAAAGAAAATAAAATCTAAATAATACTAGAGGTAGCAGCTGTTTGTATTTTCCATTATCTGAGTATCTCTGGAGTCCAACCCTTCCAACATTGCTCCCCTGATGAAAGGCTTGTGTGCGATCAGCCGACGTACAGCAGAGTGGAAAGCTAGATGTCTGCAAGAGTGTTTGAAGTATCTTTCCAAGCACAATGGAAGTAGTACTTGTACAGAAGTGCGTTGACGACCTGTATTAAATCACAGCTCAAAAAGCTATGGCTGTTTGCTGTTTTACAAGCCACTAAAAGAAAAAAAAAAAAAAAAAAAAAAAATCCACAAGGTGTTTGAGTAAGCTATGCGGTTCCACAACATATAAATAGGGTGAGTTTCAAGAGTTCCACATAACCTCTAAAATATACGCTAGCTGAATATTAATGGAGTAAGGATAATATTAATCATAGTAATTAATATTAATGCCTTAGTTCTGGTATCACAAGAACGCATTTCCTTCATTTGGGATGATTCTTGGAGGATGCTGGTGGGATCTCTTCTATGTCTGGTAGAAGTGGTGGTAGTGGTGGTGGTGCTCGTGATGGTGGTGGTGCTCATGTCTTTGTATCATTTGTCCCACTTGGCCTTCATATAAAATGACTGTGGGCAGGTCTCTCACGTGTTCCTTTTCCACAACTGTCCCCGGAGACTGGAAGGTTTTGCACATTTGGTGATTCTCCTTTGCCCTCTGCTTATGTTTCTTGTG